>NW_007377988.1:291186-361758 GCF_000475195.1 Diaphorina citri | reverse complement strand
TAGTTGCCTGAAGAGAGAGAGAGTTATGTTGGGTTCCATTATTGCTTACCGCAATATGTTTTTTTTTATATATATATATTTAATTATTAACTCTCATCTCTCATCCGACTCGAGTTTCGCCTACTTTGAAGGCTTTATCAAGGAAAGGAAGGAAAGTTTCCTTGATAAGGCCTATGAAGTAGGCGAAACTCGAGACGGATGAGAGTCAACAATTAAGTATCCAAAAAACATATAACGGTAAGCAATAATGTCAATACATAATATGTCAAATATAAACCTAACCAATAATTGGGTTCCATCATTAATGTACGCAGAATCGGATTAACACAAGCTAAACATAAAGAAAACGAGGGCTTTATTTTAGGTGGCAGGGTTCTCATTTACGTGAGCTCTTCCATCCAACCACTGATTTTCATTTAAAAGAAAGAAAAAAAAATGAATTACCTGCAGGTTTCCGGCGTACACCATCTCCCGTAGGACTCGCCAAGGGAGGCCGAATTTCCAGGAGTTTGGGCGCCCGCTTGCTTCCCTCTTGTATCCAATAGCGGCGCTGAGCCTCACACGAACTCTTCAATACCTGCAATTCAGAAATCAATAGCTTGATTATTTTATGACTTTTTTTTTGATAGAGGGAACTGTAACCTCCAAGGCCTTATCGTCCCGAAATCGAAGAGGAAGACAGGATAGGAAAAAGCCAGAAGTTCGGAGAACGAACATTATTCGTTCAGGATAAAATCCGCCTCGGGCAGGAATTGAATCCGCGGCCTAGCGTTTAAAAAGCAGACGCGCTACCACCAGCCAAGAACCAAGCTTAGCCATGTTTAATGGGCTCGTCCTAAACCACAGTCAACCATCGTGAGGACTTGTGCTTATTCTTTAAAAGCAGAGAGGACCCTTTGAAAACTGCCAGCTAGCTAGGCTGGTTAGGGTTAGCTGTTCTCCTCCCTGTTTATAGTCCCACAGCCAGACGCTAGTCTATCTCTGTTTAACGTCCCCTGGCCAGACCATTTTGTGCCGTTCGGAAAAAAATTGTCGTGTAGAATGGGAACTCTCTTATGTAAATTACATTACCTATCGGACATTCCATACCTCAGCAGTTGCTGAATTGGGGTCTTGGCCTTGAGCTTTGGCATATAGGTATTTCAAATGGGAAGAACTTAAGGTGTCAATCATACCTCAGCAGTTGCTGAATTGGGGTCTTGGCCTTGAGCTTTGGCATATAGGTATTTCAAATGGGAAGAACTTAAAAATACCTACTTCATGTTTAATGGTTATATTCATAGGTATAGGATTACTCTTTGTATGTTTTTCTAAACTTATAAGTAGGTATGTAATGTATTGTGCCTTTAAATGACCACCAAATAAAGGTTTATTTATTTATTTTTACCTATATCTTATATGAGGTTAAATAGAAGGAACTGGACCATCAGTCTAAGGCTAAGGTCTTATCGTAGTTATCGCCATAAAGCAGATAAAGAGGTTTGATAGAGGGAACTGTAACAACGGAGGTCTTGTCCCGAAATCGAAGAACGAAGGAAAAGACAGGGTAGGAGAAAGCAAACCTTATCTGTGTGGGATAAAGTTCATCAACCGAATCGAACCCACGACCTAGCCGCTCACAAGGTGCTACTTTTTAAGCTGACTAACTTTAACCTTGGCATGTGATCTTTCAAAAACCAAACATATTTTTGAAACATCGCATCATGCGCAATAACGATTCTAAGTTCCAAGTTAGTGATGTCACTATACGACAAAGTTCATCCTGAAGAGAGAGAGAGAGTTATGTTGTGTTCCATTATTGCTTACCGCAATATGTTTTTTTTTTAATTTAATTATTAACTCTCATCTCTCATTCGACTCGAGTTTCGCCTACTTTGAAGGCTTTATCGAGGAAAGGAAGGAAAGTTTCCTTGATAAGGCCTATGAAGTAGGCGAAACTCGAGACGGATGAGAGTCAACAATTAACAATCAGGTATCCAAAAAACATATAACGGTAAGCAATAATGTCAATACATAATATGTCAAATATAAACCTAACCAATAATTGGGTTCCATTATTAATGTACGCAGAATCGGATTAACACAGGCTAAACATAAAGAAAACGAGGGCTTTATTTTTTAGGTAAACGAGGGCTTTAAGGAGGTTTAATAGAGGGAACTATTCATTAAAAAAAAAAAGAAAAAAAAAAACACAATGAATTACCTGCAGGTTTCCGGCGTACACCATCTCCCGTAGGACTCGCCAAGGGAGGCCGAATTTCCAGGAGTTTGGGCGCCCGCTTGCTTCCCTCTTGTATCCAATAGCGGCGCTGAGCCTCACACGAACTCTTCAATACCTGCAATTCAAAAATCAATAGAGTGATTATTTTATGACTTTTTTTTATAGAGAGAACTGTAACTGCCAAGGTCTTATCGTCCCAAAATCGAAGAGGAAGACAGGATAGGAAAAAGGCAGAAGTTCTGAGAACGAACATTATTCGTTCGGGATAAAATCCGCCCCGGGCGGGAATTGAATCCGCGGCCTAGCGCTTAAAAAGCAGACGCACTACCACCAGCCAAGAACCAAGCTTAGCCATGTTTAATGGGCTCGTCCTAAACCACAGTCAACCTGTTCTCCCTGTCTATAGTCCCACAGCCAGACGCTAGTCTACTCTCTGTTTAACGTCCCCTAGCCAGACCATTTTGTCCCGTTCGGAAAAAAATTGTCGTGTAGAATGGGAACTCTCGTGTGTAAATTACATTACCTATCGGACATTCGGACATAAATTACATAAACGGACATTCGGAAAACAAAATCGGATGAAACTCACGACAAATGGGACGGGCCTTTACCTGACTGAACTCTGAGCTAGCGTCTCCCTCGTGTAGAATGAGGGACTGTAGCCGCTGTAGGATGCGAGTAGATCAAATTGAACAAAATTTCTCAACACAAGGTTTTTGGTATGTATACAAGTATTTTTCCCTCAACCTCATTGAAAAAAGAGGCATGTTAAAAGCCAAAAACCTCAAAGTGTGGATGCAGATTTAGACTTCATATTCGTAATTAACGTAATCCAATGCAGATTTAAAAATTATTTTTTCAAGTCCAGCTTGAAATGGGTTAAATATTTACGTACATACCTCTGATTTAGGTATTTTTCTTTTTATGTCCTATAAAAATTCAAAAAATTGGCAGTGATTCGATTTGTGTCTATTTGTTATTATAAAAACATTCGATACATCTTAAGCTAAAAACAGAGTAGAGCATAGCGCTTAGAGCATCAAGCATGTAGATGGGATCGACGATAGAGGGCACCGTCGACTTCTAATCGCATAGAGTGAGAGCAAAAAGCTCTATGCCAGCCTAGGTTAGCTTGGTTGGTAGCACGCCTGCCTTGTAAGCGCTAGGCCGCGGATTCGATTCCCGCTCGAGGCGGATTTTATCCTGATGGGATAATGTTCGTTCTCGGAACGGCTGGCTTTTTTCTGTCTTCCTTCTCTCCGATTTCGGGACGATAAGACCTTAGCAGTCAGTTACAGTTAGTTAGTTCCCTCTGTCAAGCCTCCTCAAAAAAAATCCATGCTCTTTGCTCTCCACTCAGTTTTTAGCCTTAGAGAGCTAAAACATAAAATGACTTACACACAGACAAGCATGTCCACCTAGCTCAGACAGCCTCTCAATCAGCCCCGGGGTGATTGCTTTGGGCTGACATTTAGTTTTGGCTACAAATTTTAAGAGTGGATGCCCTTCGCACTCAACCTTTGCTATTTCTTTAGTAAGAAAATTTCAGCCTGATGCTATCTTCCCAGTTTAAAGTCAACCAGTCAAACTAAGCTGGTCTACTCCCTGTTTAAGGCCCGCCAGCTAGACCTCTAATAGTCTAATGTCAGTAGAAAATATCTTTACTTTTTATCCTGCCCGAACAGGACTGAAAAGTCCCCCCAGGAGTCTGTACTCACTCTTTCACTCGAGAAGTTAAGTTGAATATCCTTTACCTTGTCTAGCATCGAACTGTGACCTCCTGTATGCTAGGCAAAATAATGAAATTATTCTTAACATTGTCGGACATCGAACCGTGACCTCCTGTATGCTAGCCCTAACGATATGCTCGGCTGCTATATTAATCTAATCTTCACATTTTAAGAGACGCGACAGAAAATGTGACTCACTTAGGGAAGGTTAGGATTAGGAGTTAGGATATCTGTCTCATATTAGTCTCCTCTCTCTGGCCTCTATACATATTCTCTATACTATAACACGAAAAATGTAGAAAACATTATAGGTAATCCAATTAACAACCTCTTCAGGGGGATTTAAAATTAAAAGGGGGGGAACAACAATAACGAACATGTTTTGTTCGTCTGTTCTCGTTATACCCTTTCTTCCTTCTCCCTCTCTTTGTCTCTCTTTTATCGTCTTTCTTTCTCTCCCCCTTCTCCTACCCTCTTTTTCTTCATCTCTTCTCCCCCTTCCTCTTTTTACTCCTCCTTCTCCATCTCTTTGTCTCTCTTTTTTACCGTCTTTATTTCTCCTTTCCCCTACCCTCTTTTTCTTATTCTCTTCTCCCTCCTACTCCTCCTCCTCCCTCGCTTTCCTTTTAATAATCCCTTCTTCTCCCTCCTTCTCTATTCCCTCCCCTCCTGTCTTCTATTTCTCTCTCACCACCATCCCCTCCCCCTTCTATTCTTCTTCTCCCTCATCACTACCTCCCCTCTCCTCCTCCTCCTTTCCTCACGCGACAGTCTTGTTCTGCGCATGCGCGTGTCGTACAATATCGATTCCATAAAATTCCAAGTAAGCAGATTAGCTGGGGAGAAAAACAATCCCCCCTTTCATATCCCCCCATAGGAGAGAGGGAGGGAACTTTATGGAAAAGGGGAATAGTTGAACTGTTGAAGCAATGAATGACCTGAAGGGAGGGGCAAAGGAGAGTGGGAAAAACGGCAGAGTTCGGAGGGATTTTTTCGCGGGAGAGAAAAGGGAAATTCTTCGCACAGTAAGAGGGGGTTAAAAGAGTGAGGGAGAAGGGAAAGACTAACTTGGAAAATGGACTGGAAGGGTGTTTTCACTTTCGAGAGGGAGGGGATTTTTGAAATTTGAGGGAAGAGAAAGAGGGAGGAGGCAATGGGTGGACGGGTGTTTATTTCGCTCCAAAGACCTAGATCCAACCTAGTAAACCTAGTTACCACTGGGACGTAGAAGAGTTCAAAACCGTGCTGTCAAAATATTTTTTTTCTTTTTTTCTAATTTTATTTTTAGCCTATTTATACTGTCGGCTACTAAGGCTAAAATTTCTAAAAAGTCCCATTATGGCATCAGTTTTCAGAAAGTTTTTTGGAAATATCAAAGGCTCAAACTAAAAAGTGTAAAAAGTCCCACTATACCATCAGTTCTAGGAAAGCTGTACAATCTGTACATGAGAAGGGAAAGACTAACTTGGGAAAGGGACTGGAAGGGTGTTTTCACTTTCGAGAGGGAGGGGATTTTTGAAATTTGAGGGAACAGAAAGAGGGAGGAGGTAATGGGTGGACGGGTGTTTATTTTGCTCCAAAGACCTAGATCCAACCTAGTTAAGTAGTTACCACTGGGACGTAGAAGAGTTCAAAACCGTGCTGTCAAAATATTTTTTTTTCTTTTTTTTTTTCTAATTTTATTTTTAGCCTATTTATACTGTCGGCTACTAAGGCTAAAATTTCTAAAAAGTCCCATTATGGCATCAGTTTTCAGAAAGTTTTTTGGAAATATCAAAGGCTCAAACTAAAAAGTGTAAAAAGTCCCACTATACCATCAGTTCTAGGAAAGCTGTACAATCTGTACATCGAAAAAAGAAAGAGGAAAAGGGAGTAGGGACTTTCGACTCGCATTTTTTGGCAAGTGTCGAGAAAAATCCCATTTGTTGCTGACAAATTTTAGTTTTCCTTTCTAATCTTGTGGTGAGAGTGTTTTTTTTTTCTCTCTGGCCGAAAGGAAAGTTGTGTTATTTTTCGCGAGGCGTTGGCGGTGACTGTGAAAAGTGAAAACAGCTTGTGCGATGCGAATGAAAAAATGTAAGTGGGTTTAGATGTTTGGTGATTTTTTATAGGTTTAACCTCACTGTATAACTGCTTAAGGTATTTGGCTTTTTAGTGTAATTAGGTATGGTGCTACGATTACTTTTGTTTTGGTATGGGTATTGTCTTGAAAATCTGTCACCGTGTTTATTCTGTTAAGACTAGTGAGATAGGACTAAAAATTCTCTGCTTGTATCCACTTATGGATTTAATGTGCTCTAATGATATATTAAAATATCAAAGTTATAACTTACAACACATAAACTTCCGCCAGTTCTTGTCCATTTATGGATTCCTGTGGTAGGCATTATGTTTTGGAATAATTATTGTTCTTTTTTCACACGATTTCTAACTTTTGTATTGATTATAAATTAAATTACAATACGTACTAGTTACATAAGACCTTCTTGGTGGAGGACTCAGTAACTTTGTCAAGTTCCAAGTGAAGAGTATTAGTCACTATTTCAACATACGAGTAAGACCTTGTTTTTGAGAAAGTTCGCCCCGGGTGGGATTCAAACCCGGAATCCAGATCTTACAAGGCAGACGCGTTAACTAGGATAGCAAAGATATGTTTAAGTTAGAAAGTAAATTGAAATATTTTCTCTGGATTTTCAGATCGCGCTGTGTGATTTCGTGACTACAGAAAGAATTAAAGTGATTGAGCTATCAAAAACCCTCCTGTCAATGATGACATCCAGATC
Organism: Diaphorina citri; assembly: GCF_000475195.1. Lineage (NCBI taxonomy): Eukaryota > Metazoa > Arthropoda > Insecta > Hemiptera > Psyllidae > Diaphorina > Diaphorina citri. Next base: position 355,024 of record NW_007377988.1, on the reverse strand, counting down.
CTTCGAGCTTCAATCAATCCTAGGAGAACCGTCAGAGTCATTCCAACATGCACCCCAGATGATTTACAAATTATTGAACCCCCTCCTGTGCCAGAAAGAAGAATTTCCATTGTCACACTTGATGAAAATTGAGAACAAGAAGCTTCACTGATCTAATGAAAACACCTCTATTATTAGGAGTTGGCTTTGTTTGTTTTCCTGTTTAAATTATTTTTTGTATTTGCTAATTTGAACACATGTAAACACCATGTACAGCTGTATACAATGTGAACTTTCTGTAGATATAAGAGTGTACTGTGAATGTAGATAACATTCCCGGCTGGAATTTGGCCTTGTCTTTCTAGAGATCTGTAATAAACAATTTTTGTGTGTGTGTGTGTGGGGGGGGCTGACATACATAAAATAATTTCCCTTTGTTTTATAGGTACCTGTTGACTTTGTAGCATCAATTCAAAATCGATTAACAAAACCCTTTGTAACCTCCAGCTAGCCAAAGAAATCAAAAATAGACGAAAAGTAAAAACGACCAAATCAAAGCAATTGATCTTTGAAAAATAATAGAAAGTATCTAAGAAGAAACCAAAAATAATAGACAAGTAAAAACGAACCAAATCAAAGCAATTGATCTCTCAAAAATATTGTGGTGAACAAATAAATAAAAAAAATATTAATACAGAATAAAAAATAATAATAAAGAAGAAAGCATGTCAGAACTAAAGCACCGACACATCGACACAAACGCTGCGAGTGGTGACGCCTCTGCAACTCCCTCCACCGAGGCCAACAAACCGGCCTCTTCCTCCTCCTCTGACGTTGATAATGACGACGTAGCGGCCGTTGACCTCTCCAAGCAGATCAAACAGGGCACAAACAAGGTCCCTGGGTTCATCGCCCAATATATTCAAAGCGAGGCGTACCAGAACGCTCTGATAAGGGTTATTTTCACGATTCTAATGCTTGGGTTCTATGTGACTCTCATATGGTTGGGGCACATCGCTATTATCGTCTGTATCATTTGCGTCCAGGTCATATGCTTTCGCGAGATCATGACCATAGGGCTCACCGTGTACAAGGGCTACTCGTTGCCCTGGATACGGGCCATCGCCTACCACTATCTGTTTACGTACAACTATTTCCTCTACTCGGCGCATGTGTTTGCGTTCATCTTCCACGCGCTACGCAAGCCCAACACGGCCGCCCTGTCATTCCTCGTCCGCTACAACACGTTCATTAGTTTCTGTCTATACACGCTAGGGTTCATCACGTTCGTGCTCTCCCTCAAGCCCAAGTGCTACATGCGTCAGTTCTCCCTGTTTGCGTGGACGCATGTGTCTCTCCTTATCATTGTCACGCAATGTCACTTCATGATTCAGAACATCTATAACGGGCTGGTCTGGTTCATTCTCCCCGTGTCTATGATCGTCATTAACGACTGCATGGCATACCTGTGCGGCTTTTACTTCGGCAGGACGCCCCTCATCAAGCTGTCGCCCAAGAAGACCTGGGAAGGGTTCATAGGTGGCGCCATATTCACGGTTCTCCTCAGCATTCTGCTCGCTTTCTATTTGACCAAGTTCGACTACTTTGTGTGCCCTGTTCAGTTTACCGACGGCAAGTACAGTTACGTGTGTGAAGTCGGCTACATTTACCGGCAGCAGCTGTACACGGTGTTCAACAAGGAGTTCTACACCTACCCCATTCTGTTCCACACGATTGTCATCTCCATCTTCGCGTCACTTATCGGACCGTTTGGCGGATTCTTCGCGAGCGGCTTCAAGCGTGCGTTCAACATAAAAGATTTCAGCGACATTATACCGGGTCATGGCGGTCTCATTGATCGGTTCGACTGTCAGTTCCTCATGTCGACGTTTGTGTACGTGTACATCTACACGTTCATCTACAGGAACACCATACAGGGTCTGCTGGACAACATCTACATGCTCAAGCCGGAGCAGCAACTCCAGTTGTACTACAATTTGAAACAGGATCTCATTGCCAGGGACATTCTCCAGAATACCGAATAGAACTAGGACACTGTTACAATTGAGAAATTTCCTTGGACACAGAAATACCGAATTAAAAATGAAACGACCAGAATCTTCAGTTATGTGATGGGAAATTTGAAATCTAGCAAACTTCACTTGAGTAGTAAAAACTGGAGTCCCAGAAAGAAATAAAAGAATAACGTGTTTCTCATTTTGTTCTCCATAAATTTCCTTCACCTTTACTGAATCAGTCCTCTATTTTTTCCTAACTTTAACTTTATAAACCACCCACATAATGTTACTGAAAAACTTCTTATTCTTTATCAAGTTAGATATGGGATATAGATTTCTCCCCATGAAGCACCCACCGTAAAATTTGAAAAACCATTTGTTAATTATAAATTGTGATAAAAGTAGCTAGTCGAGATTATTCGTTTTTACCTAGTTCTATGTATAACTTGTAAAAATAATAATAGGTATTTTTTTCATTAGATTAATTTATTTAGGTTAAAAAGTCACAGTGGAAAAACACAGTGAAAAAAAAAATGAAATGAAAATCAAAATGAATAAGAAATGGAAATGAATGGATACAGTCACAGTTAGCATGTTCTTACTGGCAATTAAATCTATCATCTGTCACTTAAATAGAAAAAAAATGCAGGGAAAATCAGTTCTTTACTTCTGAAAATTTGCAAAATCTTAGTATGGATTAAAATAGTAGTAGGTAGGTAAATTATTATCCTTCTGTAAATAAAAAAAAAAATATGTTGTGATTCCTTCCATTAATTTATTTTCATCTCTTTATTTAATTATCAATATTTTTTTTTCTTTTTTTTTTTAAGATACTATAACTCTGTTAAGCACACTTGACTTGGACTCAAACCACAAACCTCTAGATTGGAAGTCCACTGTGATAACATTGAGGTTGGTCTTGAATATTTATTAGTCCCGGGTTCGATTCCCAGAATCATGAAAAAAATCGAGCAGAAAGATAGAAAAGTTACGGGGAGACAAAATAAGCATCGTTTGAACAGGGCTTTGAAATTCGCCACACCCCTGGAGCACTCTAGTGGATAAAATTTGAAGCCTTTATCTTTGGGTACCTATTTTTAAAAATGCGCCCCAACGGTAGGGAACACTTTTTCCCCGTTCCCCCATTTCCCATTGGCCCATTCCACTTTTCGCCATTTTCAAATTTTCTTTCTCTTTATTCCGTTTTTGAATTTGAAATTTTGATGTTTAAATATACCTGTAAAAAGTGTCAGTATCCATCTCTTTCAACACGATATTGATCTGTGAATAACTAGAATTCCATAGTGTGATACGTAAAACCAGAGATTTCTGAAAGCCACTAAAAACCGAAGTTGGAAACGGTAGAAGTGTCTGTCCTCAAAGCGGAAAGAAATTGTACAACCCTATCAGTATCCTGTGTAAGTTCATTAATTGTTTCTGATAATTTTACCAATCTAGTGTAGGCCTAAAGGTTGGTTTCAAATGCTAGAAATTGACTAGGCATTAGGTAATTTTTCTTCTTGCATCCCGATACTTTCTGGAGATGTCTTGTAAATTAGATGGTCTGAACACACTATTAAGAGATGGTCAAAAGAAATCGTACAACCCTATCAGTATCCTGTGTAAGTTCATTAATTGTTTCTGATAATTTTACCAATCTAGTGTAGGCCTAAAAGTTGGTTTCAAATGCCAGAAATTGACTAGGTATTCGGTAATTTTTCTTCTTGCATCCCGATACTTTCCGGAGATGTCTTTTAAAATAGATGGCCTGAGCACACTATTAAGAGATGGTCAGCATTCATTTCTGCTTGTTGTAGGGCTAGCAGTACCTTTATACTTGTGTTCTGTCCAAAGGTAAGAAAATGAAGATCTGAGGAATTATTTATTTACTAAGCAGAAGTTTGCTTCTTGGCTTTATTTCAGAATTGACAGATTCAATCCACTCCAACAGAACTGCTTCAACAATGGAGGAGAAGTTAGACCACATAATAAAACAGCTAGATGAAATAAAGTCATCAAAGCAAACCATGGAAGAAAATCTCAAAAACAAGATTGAGTCTTTAGAAGATCAAACCCAGAAATTGACTGCACGGCTCACTATTTTCAAAAATGAAAGTGAACAGCAAAAATCCAAGATATTGTTCCTGGACAAGCAGGTCAGAAGAAGGAATCTCATTCTGAGTTTCTGATAGTTTTACCAATCTAGTGTAGGCCTAAAAGTTGGTTTCAAATGCTAGAAATTGACTATTAGGTAATTTTTCTTCTTGCATCCCGATACTTTCCGGAGATGTCTTGTAAATTAGATGGTCTGAACACACTTTAAAAAGATGGTCAGCATTCATTTCTGCTTGTTGTAGGCCTAGAAGTACCTATGTACTTCTGTTCTGTCCAAAGGTAAGAAAATGAAGATCTGAGGAATTATTTCACATTTACTAAGCAGAAGTTTGCTTCTTGACTTTATTTCAGAATTGACCGATTCAATCAACTCCAACAGAACTGCTTCAACAATGGAGGAGAAGTTAGACCACATAATAAAACAGCTAGATGAAATAAAGTCATCAAAGCAAACCATGGAAGAAAACCTCAAAAACAAGATTGAGTCTTTAGAAGATCAAACCCAGAAATTGACTGCACAGCTCACTATTTTCAAAAATGAAAGTGAACAGCAAAAATCCAAGATATTGTTCCTGGACAAGCAGGTCAGAAGAAGGAATCTCATTCTGTACGGACTCAGTGAGCCAACAGGAGAATCACCCATTGCTCTGCGGGAAATGGTGTTTGAATTGATCAATTCACACATGAGGTTGAACACTCTGCGGTATGAATTTGATGCCATTTACCGCATTGGAATCAAGCAGAGATCTGGTCGGCCTCGTCCAGTTATGATCAGAATGATCAGTGAGATAAAGAAATCTGTGATTCTCAGAATGAGTCGCGCACTGAAAAGGTACAAATTGTTCCTTACAGAAGACTACAATATAGATGTGCTTGAGAAACGGAGGATGTTGAGACCACTTGTACGCAGGTTGAGACAAACCAGCAGAAATGTAGTGCTCCATCGGGACAAGATATATGTGAATGGGAAATTATACAATGAGAGCAAGATTCAACAAGAAATGGACCTTGCAGAACTAGGAGCTACTCCTCCTGTACTAAGAGCTAATCCTCCTGTCAATGATGACATCCAGATCCTTCGAGCTTCAATCAATCCTAGGAGAACCGTCAGAGTCATTCCAACATGCACCCCAGATGATTTACAAATTATTGAACCCCCTCCTGTGCCAGAAAGAAGAATTTCCATTGTCACACTTGATGAAAATTGAGAACAAGAAGCTTCACTGATCTAATGAAAACACCTCTATTATTAGGAGTTGGCTTTGTTTGTTTTCCTGTTTAAATTATTTTTTGTATTTGCTAATTTGAACACATGTAAACACCATGTACAGCTGTATACAATGTGAACTTTCTGTAGATATAAGAGTGTACTGTGAATATCACTCTAAAGCTGATTGAGAGGCCGACGACAAATGCCGACCCCATCTGAACATGGGAAAAGGCAAAGAAGAAGAAGTCCCAAGGGGTACACAGGCAAAAAAAAAGTTGAGAATCCCTGAGAAAAATTGAGAAAAGTTGAGAAAAATTCTAAATAATAGATCATGCATTTCATTCCGTTGACTTACCCGTATTTCATCACATGCAGATTCCACAGCTTCATCAGCTCTTTCTCACCCTCATTCACATCGGTAAACTCATCGATCATCATTTTGGTCTTTGTCTGCAGCCACTTGGGGTCCTTCTGGTCATCCGAATCCTGATCCATTTCCTTGGGCAGTACGGGCAGACAGGTGATTGTGTGATGATATAGTCTGAAACAAAAAAGTAGGGGTAAGTAGGGGTATTCAGAAGCCACAATTAAAAAAAAAAAAAATCTCAATAAAGCCAGCGGCGATCAAGTTGACCACACCAGTTCGAGACGCGGTTAGCGCAGTGGTAACACGCTTCCTTGCCATGCAGAAAGTCCCGGGTTCAAATCCTATCATCGACGAAAACTTCTAGTCGTTTTTCGATTGCCAATGTTTCAACCGGTTACTCTCTGGTGTTCTTGTGTTGACCCAGCACCTAAATGGGAAGTATTGTGTCTCTTCTCGCCCATCTGATAAGAGACATATGACATACTACGAAAAAATAAAGAAAGAGCCTAGTGCTGGGTAAGGAAACACCCCCCCTCGAGATAATGTTGGGAAATTTGGCCCATGTTGTGGGCTTGGGCCAGTCACTCACCATCAGGTAAACCTGACAACAATTACAACTGATAGTGTGTGTGCTCATCAGGTATCAGGTAGACCTGATGGACGAACTATTTCAGCCGTAAATGTCAGCTCTACCTGATAGTAAGTGGCTGGCTTTAGGTTTATAGAGGAGATATTATCATAGCTTTTTCCCTAGGTTGTAGGAAATCTCCTTACCTATACATCTCTGTCGGGGCTGTTTCCTGTAGGAGGTACAAGCGGTGTCCAGGTTAAGCGAGGCGCTAGGCTGATCTATCAGATGATGGGGGGCACCCAGGTAGCCCTTGTTGAACGCCGAGTTGATGGCCACATCGATGAGGGCACCGTTGAGCATCGGCTGAAAACGTTGAGCAAACCGGTTTGTTCAAAAGTCGAAGAAAAGCGTTGAAAAAAATATACATATATATGTATATTGTTTTATAAAGCGGTCCCTTCTTGATCCCTTGTGTGCCGCGTCCATTTTTGTTTAGGACTTTTGCAATGATAGAGACAGCTGCAACATCGTTCTTTCCTCTTTCTTTCTCTTTAAAAACCTCTTTCCTCTTTAACCTCTTAAAAAAATAATAAAAAAAAAACTTTTCTCTCCTTTTTTTCCTTTTAAGTACCTCCTATTTCCCCTTTCTTTCGCTGATCTATCAGATGATGGGGTGCACCCAGGTAGCCCTTGTTGAACGCCGAGTTGATGGCCACATCGATGAGGGCACCGTTGAGCATTGGCTGAAAACGTTGAGCAAACCGGTTTGTTCAAAATTCGAAGAAAAGTGTTAAAAAAATCAATGTTTTTTTTTTCGAAATCGGGAAATGGTTGGAAATATCCATTTTGGGGTCCCCTGATTCCAAAAAAGTGTTGTTTTTTTATGAGAGAGACAGCTGCAACAGCGTTCTTTCCTTATCCCTCTTTAATTCTTCCCTCTTCCTCTTTACATCTCTTTTCTCTCAAAAAAAAAACTTCCTCGTTTTCTCGAGGAAAAAAAATTTTTCCTCGTTTCTTTCTCTTTCCTCATAAACCTCTTTAACCTATTTCCTCTCTCCTCTCTCTTTACCTCTTTAACTTATTTTCTCTTTAAACCACTTTAATCCTCTCTTTCCTCTTTAAAAATCTCTATAACCTCTTGCCACTTTAATCCTCTTTACACTTTTCAACCTCTTTCCTCTTAAAACAAAAAAAATCCTCTCCTCTCTTTTCCGTCTTTAACCTCCTTGAAACGTCTTTAACATCTTTACCTCCTCTTTCCCCTTTCTTTCTTCTTTAAACTTCTTTCAAATATCATTGAAATAAAAACGCATGAACTCACGTGATATGTAAACTTGAATCGGGGATGGCAGTATCTCAAATGTTTGACAAGCGAATACAAGAACCTGCAGTCGAGTCGACACCAAGGACACTTGAAATCGTCGCACGCCGTCGTCTGCTGTCGGGAATTGTTGTTGTAGACAAACTGGTACACCACTTTGATCGGTTTGCTGCCCTCGCCCGAATGGGAAGTGCTATGGGCTAGGCTTGTGGAGTGCCCGGAGTGCACCGTGGTTGAGCTGGCGCTTCCCGACCCCTGGGTTGGGGGTTCGAGACTTGCCGGCTTGGTTGAGCTGGGCAGACCATCTAAAAAATAAAAATGGAATAGAAGAATAAATAAAAAAAAATAAGAATAACAATAGAATAGAATATACCTTGTTTATACTGCTAAGATGGGACTGAAAAGTCCCTTTACTCCAGCAGTAGGCTACTACTATTATTGTGGTCAAATTCTCAAATTATTTTGAGGATAAAATTCCATACCTCGGCTGGGATTGAACCCACGCCCTCCTGTTTACCAGGCGAGCGTTGATTTTAGTAGTACTAAAATCAAATCAGTCAAATCGTGAATTTATTTGTGTTAAAGCAGAGCCTTTTCACAACTTCAGTGGATATCACAGCATTACTTAGTAGTACCTCCTTTACTATTATTTTTTCATCTACCCCTATCATCAATTTACACTGGTAATGGCACCATTGGTACTAGATTAAAGTCCAGGCGAGCGTTGATTTTAGTAGTACTAAAATCAAATCAGTCAAATCGTGAATTTATTTGTGTTAAAGCAGAGCCTTTTCACAACTTTAGTGGATATCACAGCATTACTTAGTAGTACCTCCTTTACTATTACCTCACGAGGCTGAGTGCACCCCGCACACCAAGCACAGAGCCGAAAAATCTTCTTTGGCAACCCAAACTTTGGGTAGTTCGTCAATGAAGTGTATTTATTGTTTCTCTCTAAATCTGTTAATGTAACAAAAGCCAGCCTAGTTAGCTTGGTTGATTGCGCGTCTGGCTTGTAAGCGTTAGGCCGTGGGTTCAATTTCCGGCCGGGCGGATTTTATCCTAAACGGAAGGTTCGTTCTCGGCTCTCCTATCCTGTCTTCCTTCTCTCTCCGCTTTCGGGAGGATAAGACATTAGCAGTTACAGTCTCCTCTATCAAACATCTTCCATTCATATGTTGCGTCAGCGTGATTACTGGTAACCAATAGCGAGAAGGTTGCACTTCGGTATAATGTTCTGTCTGCTGCCAGCTCCTGAATTTCCTCAAACGTCCTTCCCAAACATCTCAAAAAAAAAACTCAACTTATGTCCAAAACTTCTTTGTCCAGCGTTTCCCAAATACGAGAAGGTTGCACTTCGGTATAATGTTCTGTCTGCTGCCAGCTCCTGAATTTCCTCAAACGTCCTTCCCAAACATCTCAAAAAAAAACTCAACTTATGTCCAAAACTTCTTTGTCCAGCGTTTCCCAAATAAAAAAACTCAACTTACGTCCTCAACTTTGTCCAGCGTTTCCCAAGATGCGGCGCTGAAGTCGGCGGCAAAGTGGGCGGCATTGTTATTCTGGGACGCCGACAGAAGGCCGTTGTAGGATTCGAGCTGAATCTCGTACTCCCCCTCAAGAAGCGGCGTTTTCGCCTTGTCGAATATCACAATGCTTGCTCCCAAATGAGTTTTGGACGACGAACTGTTGTTGTTGATTGAAAGAGCATCTGAAAGAAGAAAGATGTTAATTTTAGAATAAAAGTAATTAGTTAAAAAGTGTTAGTCAAGAAGGGTCTAGACCAGTGGTTCCCAAACTTTTTTTTCTATTACTACAGTGTAGTGAGCTATACTAGTAATTAAAGTATTGCATTTTTTTAATCCAGCCTCTTTTTTCATTTCTGAACACTCTGCGGCCCCTTCACTATATTTTATGTGATCCTCCTGTGGGTGTGGGTCACAAAGTCCTTCACAGCTCCCTCAGGGGCCGTGGTCCTAAGTTTGGGAATCACTGCCTTGTCGAATATCACAATGCTTGCTCCCAAATGAGTTTTGGACGACGAACTGTTGTTGTTGATTGAAAGAGCATCTGAAAGAAGAAGGATGTTAATTTTAGAAGAAAAGTAATTAGTTAAAAAGTGTTAGTCAAGAAGGGTCTAGACCAGTAGTTCCCAAACTTTTTTTTTCTATTACTACAGTGTAGTGAGCTATACTAGTAATTAAAGTATTGCATTTTTTTAATGCAGCCTCTTTTTTCATTTCTGAACACTCTGCGGCCCCTTCACTATATTTTATGTGATCCTCCTGTGGGTCACAAAGTCCTTCACAGTTCCCTCGGGGGCTGTGGTCCTAAGTTTGGGAATCATTGTTCTAGACAAAAACTAAGAGTTTGTAGGTGTCCAATAAAATGTCTCAGGAGGATTTTACAAACACTCATGTATGTATCTTAACCAGTAATTGAGATTTTATTAGTTTTTATTTTATTTTATTTTTTTTCTCTTGATGCATGAGAAATTTTTGGAAAAATTCGTTTGGGAATCATTGTTCTAGACAAAAACTAAGAGTTTGTAGGTGTCCAATAAAATGTCTCAGGAGGATTTTACAAACACTCATGTATCTTTACCAGTAATTGAGATTTTTTTCATTCTCTTGATGCATGAGAAATTCTTGGATATTTTTTTTTTATATTCCATGTGCAGGAAAACCCCAAGTACATACAAGTATTTTTACTAAGAGGTCAATTAGTATTTTTCCCCCTAACCACTTACTTGATGTATTACTATCTAGTACGGGCAGATTACTGGTCTCCTCTCGTACAACGGATATGATCAAGTGATAGGACTTGACCGTGTAGTTTGAATTGACATTGAACTTATCCGAACTGATGTTCAGTGTGTTCAAAACCTTTGGTACAGTGCTGTCTTCTTCTGGATTGATTGATATGTAACTTGTCCCAATGTTTTCCTGAAAACAAAATTAAAAATAAAAATTGTGTGTCCCAATATTTTCCTGAAAACGAAATTTAAAAATAGGAAATTGTACAAGTCACTCATGAAAAGGCCAGGCAGGCCCACTTGGGCTCAAAACCTAATGAGTCAAAACCTTTGGTACAGTGCTGTCTTCTTCTGGATTGATTGATATGTAACTTGTCCCAATGTTTTCCTGAAAACAAAATTAAAAATAGGAAATTGTACAAGTCACTCAGGAAAAGGGAAAAGTCACTCAGGGAATTGTACAAGTCACAATACTAAAGAAAAAACTTACTGTAAACACAGGGCACTTCACATCTTTTCTCTTCTTGTGACAGAGCTTCAACAGCATTGTGTCTACTTTGACTTGATCTTCTGAAAATTCCGCTGAAAACAAAACAAGATGAGGAAGATGGTCAAATGAGTTTTGAGGAAAAATTGAAAATATCAAGGAAAAATACAATAACATTATAGTGCACAATCAAATGAAGATTACAACAGATTACCTGACCTATGGTCCCAACTCATTATTTCAGGATCAACAGAAAACTTCTTTTTTTTTAAGAGATGAATTACAAGATCTTACCATTTTTATCAAAATATCCTATGTAGCTGACAGTTAGATATTCTTTTGATGACTTGGCCTGGTTGAATTGTTTAGCCTTGATTTTGTCAAGCATCGAGTCCACAGTGAAGGTTTTTCTGGCAGCATGGGTTCTGGACATTCGATGCTTCAGGTACGTTAGATTTCTGTTGAGGAAAATGGGCTGAAAGAAAATTAAAGAGTTTTATTAGTTGATTTTTCATTTTCATGGGTAACATATTTAATGGTCCATGGTATACAAACTAACATTTGTCACAAAATAAACAAGGAAGATATTATCAGTTTGATATGAAAAATAATACATGTATCTTTTAGAACAGTATAAAATATCTATTTTCAAGCTATTTATTGCTTTCCATTTTTGTAAGTCAATTAAAGAGAATTTAAAGAGTTTTATTAGTTGATTTTTCATTTTCATGGGTAACATATTTAATGGTCCATGGTATACAAACTAACATTTGTCACAAAATACAATACAAGGAAGATATTATCAGTTTGATATGAAAAATAATACAAGTATCTTTTAGAACAGTATAAAATATCTATTTTCAAGCTATTTATTGCTTTCTATTTTTGTAAGTCAATTAAAGAGAAAGAACAATAAACTTACTGTGTTGACAAGTCTTGTTTTCAAATAGCGGTAAATCTGAGTAGGTTCTGAAAAGGCACAAAAGCACATATAATTATTAGATTTAGAACTAATCCAGAATTCAATGCTTTGTATTATAATTTTTCACTATGTGAAAGTTAAGATATACAGCTGGATTTTCTTTTCTGAACCAGCCTAGTCAGCTTAGAATATGATCATATATAGCTTCAATTCCTACCTAGGGCTTCCTCAATGCTTTGTATTATAATTTTTCACTATGTGAAAGTTAAGATATACAGCTGGATTTTCTTTTCTGAACCAGCCTAGTCAGCTTAGAAGGTAGCACACCTACCTTGTGTGTGCTAGGTCATAGCTTCAATTCCTACCTAGGGCAAATTTGATAGTGAACAAGTAACATTCTTTCTCTGAATGGCTGGCTTTCTCCTATCTTGTCCTCCTTCTCTGTATGTTTTGGGATAAGATGACATTTATTTTCCAGCAAGATGAAGAGTAAAAAGATTACAAATAAAGATTCCTGAGTGGTTTATTCATTGATGAATAATGGAGAAGCTAAGTGAACGGAGAAAATCCATTGTCTGAAAGTTTGAATCAAGATATCTTCTGTCAAAATTTAAAACGAGTTAGGCCAGACTTATCCAAGAGAATCTCTTGGATTTAGTTGAGTAACCAGAAATTCCATCCCAAATGAGGAAACTGACTACTTACTTTCAAAGGCTTGTAAGAAAAGCTCATGATCTGAGGTTTGTTGTGTAGTGTTTGACACATCAACTTCCTTTGACTTTTTTGGTGGCATTTTTATCCTGATAGAATCCGTGTGTAGAATAAAAGCTAACTATTAAATTGACATGGATATGGATAGAATTTACACTAAAATCACATAGTTTGAAGAATTATTTTAATAATTAATTTCCTTTTTATCAGAACAAACACCATTTTCCAGAAAAATAAATAAATTTATTTTGCCTCCTCCAAGAAAAACAAACGGACAAAATACAACAAGCGGCAACGCTGTGAACCTGTGCTCGAACTTTTCAAACGGTTTTTGTTCCCTACAAGATCCTTTCATACGATGCGACTTTCTTGATTTTTTTCTCCAAGAAAAACAAACGGACAAAATACAACAAGCGGCAACGCTGTGAGCCTGTGCTCGAACTTTTCAAACGGTTTTTGTTCCCTACAAGATCCTTTCATACGATGCGACTTTCTTGATTTTTTTTTTTTTATCTTTTTAACCCAGTAGGTACCCGTTACCATAGAAACTGACAACAAACATTTTCGAAGGGAGGTTCTTTCTGAAAAATGTAATTTTTGTTCGTCAGTTCGTCTTGTTTTGCACTTTTTATAGCTGATATTTTTATCGAACTATAAGAAGAGTCCATTTCTTTCCACAAATTAGAAAAATTCCTCTTCTCGCGTAACCGTGCTTCGGAAATGTCGTTGTTCAAAGTACAAGACCTCTGGTCGGCCCAATGCGGGGATGGCGCCGCAGGCGATACTTTTCACGCTCACTCGCTCACCATCGGCATGTTGGGCGAGTTTGAACACGAACTGATGATCGTTTCCAACTCGACCGGGTGTCTCAAAATATTCTGCCTCGCGCGGGACAACCCGGCTGGTTACCTCTCGGACGATTGCCTTCTGGAACTCTGTCTGGCGCACCCTGTAATGCAGACCTCCATTGGGAAATACGTGAGGTAGGTACCTACCAGTGTGGCTTAGAAAGCCTCCTTGACCTCTTGTTCCCACCCAACTTCTTTCTAAAGTCCAAGAAAAACAAACGGACAAAATACAACAAGCGGCAACGCTGTGAGCCTGTGCTCGAACTTTTCAAACGGTTTTTGTTCCCTACAAAATCCTTTCATACGATGCGACTTTCTTGATTTTTTTTATCTTTTTAACCCAGTAGGTACCCGTTACCATAGAAACTGACACCAAACATTTTCGAAGGGAGGTTCTTTCTGAAAAATGTAATTTTTGTCAGTTCGTCTTGTTTTGCACTTTTTTTAGCTGATATTTTTTATCGAACTATTAAGAAGAGTCCATTTCTTTTCACAAATTAGAAAAATTCCTCTTCTCGCATAACCGTGCTTCGGAAATGTCGTTGTTCAAAGTACAAGACCTCTGGTCGACCCAATGCGGGGATGGCGCCGCAGGCGATACTTTTCACGCTCACTCGCTCACCATCGGCATGTTGGGCGAGTTTGAACACGAACTGATGATCGTTTCCAACTCGACCGGGTGTCTCAAAATATTCTGCCTCGCGCGGGACAACCCGGCTGGTTACCTCTCGGACGACTGCCTCCTGGAACTCTGTCTGGCGCACCCTGTAATGCAGACTTCCATTGGGAAATACGTGAGGTAGGTACCTCTTCTTCCCACCCAACTTATTTCTAAAGGTGTGTCCAAACATGGTCGACCGGCTGTCGCGTCGATTGGGGTGAATCTATGTTGTCGCGGGAGTGTGGACGGTTTAACGTTGCTTTAAAGATAGGACATCATAACAGAGGTTCTATGGCTTTATTATTATTATTATTATTAGGTTTACTAATATTTTTTTATGTCGGCCCCGAAAGTGATATTTCTTTAGGTACCTACATTAATTTGTAAATATAGGTATTACTTTTATACCTCATCCTATAAAAATAACCTTTCTATTTCCACATTATTTTGATTCCAGTGGTTCTCAAATCACCTACCTCGCCACTTTGCACCCGAAAAGTATTTCCATCTACAACCTGCACGTTATACCAGGCACTACTCAACATGGTAAGGAATAATAATAACCTTATTTATACTGCTCGCATAGGACTGAAAAGTCCCTTTACTCCAGCAGTAGGCTACTACTATTATTATGGCTCGCATAGGACTGAAAAGTCCCTTTACTCCAGCAGTAGGCTACTACTATTATTGTGGTCAAATTCTCAAATTAGGATATTGAGGATAAAATTCCATACCTCGGCTGGGATTGAACCCACGCCCTCCTGTTTACCAGGCGAACGCCTTGACCACGACACCACCGAGGAATGTCAAAGATAGTGCCTACCTCCTACTTACATACACAAAAAGCCCACTCCGAGGTTTAGGTGTAGGGGTAAAGAGCCCTAATAGAAGGGGCTTATTACGAATCTACGAGAACGATATCCTTTCAGAATAAAATCCGCCCAGGGCGGGAATCGAACCCGCGGCCTAGCGCTTAGAAGGCAAACGCTCTACCAACCAAGCTAACAAGGCTGGTCTTGTATTTTTTTCTTTTTATTGTTTATAAGTGGCCTCACGTCGCGTGAGCTCACGTGTGATAATAGTTTATTTCTACCTTTACGCTCACTCTCTCTATCTCTCTCCCTCTCTCTCTCTCTCTCTATCGCTCTCTCTCCCTCTCTCTCTTTCTCTTTCTCTCTCGCTCTCTCTCCCTCTTTCTCTCTCTCTCTCTATCTCTACTTCAGGGAACGAGGCCCAGTTGCAGCACATACAAGACTACCGACTGGCTCAGTTCGGCTCGTTCCGGCTCTTGTCGGGCTCGTTCGGGCTCAATTCGTTTCACGACTGTTTCGCGGTCGTCTACTTGGATGGCAGTCTGGAGTTCTTGGATCAGAACGAAAGCGTTCTGGTGTCACTGCCGGATGTGCTATTGCCGTGTCCGATAGTGTACGTTGGGACATGTGATAGCTTCGTACTGCAAACGGACGACGCGATGCTTACCTGCTATAGGTGGGTAACAATGTAACAATGTACCTCCTGAGTTCTTTTTAGCCAAGCTAATTAGAGAGTACCTACAGTTCTACATGGCTTCATGGTTGTTTATTTTACAGGTATCAGAACCTCATCTCCAAAAAGCCGTCGATCTCCTGGAGTCTGAACCTGGGCGAGGGTGGCCTGGGCCTATCTTTGGTATCGCTGTCCATGTCCAGTCTCCTAGTGTGTGTAGGGGAGAGGACCCTGAGTGTGGTCCACGAGAACGGATTCCTTGTAGTGGCGAAGCGCATACAGTATTCTACCCAGTGCTTTGTCACCTATAATCATCCCCTGCCCCGTGAGAGTTTTAACTTATTTCTTGAAAGGTCCTTTTTTCGCGCTACCTAACCGTAGATAGGTATCTACAAATCTACATTTTCTTAAGAATTTTGATAGAGGGAACTACTGTAACTGCTAAGGTCTTATCGTCCCGAAATCGAAGACAGGATAGGAGAAAGCCAGCCGTTCCGAGAATGAACATTATCCGTTCAGGATAAAATTCGCCCCGGGCGGGAATCGAACCCGCGGCCTAGCGCTCACAAAACTTGGTTTAAGTCTAACTCTTGGATCTAGCGTAAAATTCCATACCTCGGCTGGGATTGAACCCACGCCCTCCTGTTTACCAGGCGAGCGCCTTGACCACTACACCACCGAGGCAGGCTTGAGGCACTACAATGTACCTCTTGAGTTCTTTTTAGCCAAGCTAATTAGTTTGATAGAGGGAAGATGGAGAGAAAAGGAGCAGAGGAAGTCGTGGATGAGCAGCTTGAGAGAATGATGGAGAATGGTACGAATGTTCTAACCAGAGTTGATCCAGATCGCAACAGACAAGAAGGAAGTTACCAGTATGATTTCCAATCTCCGATAGGAGAAGAAGAAGAAGACAAGGAAAAAAGCGTCACGTCATTAGACAGGTCCGCAAGTAGAGAAAAAATCAAGGTCACGCTACCTATATTATCTTATAATATAAAAACAAGATCCTTTTGATTATAAAATCTCGGAGGAGTACACCTCGGAGTCCCCTATTGACTTTGGACTTTGGGAGTACCTACAGTCCTACATGGCTACATGGTTGTTTATTTTACAGGTATCAGAACCTCATCTCCAAAAAGCCGTCGATCTCCTGGAGTCTGAACCTGGGCGAGGGTGGCCTGGGCCTATCTTTGGTATCGCTATCCATGTCCAGTCTCCTAGTGTGTGTAGGGGAGAGGACCCTGAGTGTGGTCCACGAGAACGGATTCCTTGTCGTGGCGAAGCGCATACAGTATTCTACCCAGTGCTTTGTCACCTACAATCATCCCCTGCCCCGTGAGAGTTTTAACTTATTTCTTGAAAGGTCCTTTTTTCGCGCTACCTAACCCTAGATAGGTATCTACAAATCTATACATTTTCTTAAGAATTTTGATAGAGGGAACTACTGTAACTGCTAAGGTCTTATCGTCCCGAAATCGAAGACAGAAGGAAGACAGGATAGAAGAAAGCCAGCCGTTCCGAGAATGAACATTATCCGTTCAGGATAAAATTCGCCCCGGGCGGGAATCGAACCCGCGGCCTAGCGCTCACAAAACTTGGTTTAAGTCTAACTCTTGGATTACTAATTGGTTGATTTCAAAAATTTTAGCCCATCAGATTGCTCAATACAACCAAGAGTTTAATTCAGATTAAGGTCCTAAGCAGAGTACTCAAGCAACTCCTCTGAAGTTTTACTGAGTGTTTCCAGAGAAAAAAAAAAAAAAAAAAAAAAAAAAAAAGATCAAGGTCCAGCCAGATGATTTATTGTTCAGATTGTTAAAGTTAATATTGTTCTCTATTATTTTCAGATGACCAGGATAATTTCATGATCCTCATAGTATCGGATACTCAGACCATGTTACTCTACGACAAACATCTTACTCTAACCTGGTCCGCGTCTCTACTTCGATCACCAGTCAGTGTTAAACTCTACAACACCCTTCATACAACAGGTAAAACCTTTATACATCAGGTAAAACCTTCATACAACAGGTAAAACCTTCTTACAGTTGGCAAGACTTTCGTACCTACCTAATATTCCCAAACAAGAAATCTTGACATCTCCACCAATATGAAATGAACACTGAACAGTACATAATGCCACGTGATTCTGACATCTCCACTAATCATCTGTTGCATATTGCATACTCAAATAGTTAGGCGGCGTTCATACAATTTTCAATTAACAGATTGGTAGCGCGTCTGCCTTGTAAGCGCTAGGCCGCGGGTTCGATTCCCCCCCGGGGCGGATTTTATCCTGAACGGATGATGAGGTTCGTTCTATGAACGGCTGACTTTCTATCTTGTTTTCCTTCTCTCTGCGATTTCGGGACGATAAGACCTTTGCAGTTACAGTTCCCTCTATCAAACCTCTTGAAAAAATGAAGTCAGTCTAAGCAGGTTAATGCTCGTTAGATGGACCTTGATTAAATTGATTTTGAAGGAGTAAATGGACTTTTCAGTCTCATTCAGGCTGATGAAACTGAAGAACTCATGGTCTGAAAAATAATAGTATGAGAGTCATCAAAGCCAACACCATAGAATCCATTGATGAAACTGAAGAATTCATGGTCTGAAAAATAATAGTATGAGAGTCATCAAAGCCAACACCATAGAATCCATTGATGAAACTGAAGAACTCATGGTCTGAAAAATAATAGTATGAGAGTCATCAAAGCCAACACCATTAAATCCATTGATGAAACTGAGGAACTCATGGTCTGAAAAATAATAGGATGAGAGTCATCAAAGCCAACACCATTAAATCCATTGATGAGACTGAGGAACTCATGGTCTGAAAACAGACGATAAATTAATGTATTAGGTACATAAAGTCGGAACTTTGGTCTGGAATATCGGTCGAACCGTACCTTCTGGAAACAGGGCCCAAGGAAACTTTTGATCTACACAATTTATCGAATCTCTGCGCCGAGTTCGAGCGACTTTGGCTGAAATTTAAAGGCCTGAGCATTGCGAACTCTTTTTGAGTTTTTTCAAAGATTTGACGTTAAATAGCGGCCGAACCGTACATTTCTCGAGGGCCGGCCCGCGGACACTTTTGATCATCATCAATTATGGAAGCTGCGTGCAAAATTCGAGAGACCTGTGACTAAGTAACAAGGGTGCATTGCATAGTAACCCCAAGCTACCAGTAGGTATATTTTTTGCATATCGTTTTCGCGCAGTATTTGTATAAAGCAGGACACATTTGGAATTGGTGATTGTTTAGAAATAAATTGCTAATGAGGGAAATTTCAACTATGCCGACACAGCTGTTCATGTGAATAGGTCAACCATTCCCTATGATACGATATTATTACTTTCTATTACCTCATTATGTCTTCTTCTTCTTCGCCTTTTCCCGTGTACAAGGTCGCCGTCAACCTCTCAATCAGCCCTAAATAGGGTGATTGCTTTGGGCATTGGCTGCAGCCATTTGGTTTTGACTGGGCAACCATTCCCTATGATACGATATTATTACTTTCTATTACCTCATTATGTCTTCTTCTTCTTGGCCTTTTCCCGTGTACAGGGTCGTCGTCAACCTCTCAATCAGCCCTAAATAGGGTGATTGCTTTGGGCATTGGCTGCAGCCATTTGGTTTTGACTAATCCTGTCTTTTTTTCTCCAAAAGATGAGTGTTTCACCGCCGTTTTTATTTCGTAGCAATGAAACAACTGCTACGTTAGACTCATCTGATCTGTGTCGTAGCATGCCTCTCATCAGATAGGCGGAAAGAGACTCAATACTTCCCATTTAGTTACTGGGTCAACACGAGAACACCAGAAAGTAACCCGTTGAAATACCTATTTGCAATCGAAAAAGGATTAACCTATTTGTACTATTTTCTTATTTCCAAAAAAAAAAAAAAAAAAAAAAAAAGATTAAGGTCCAGCCAGATAATTTATTGTTCAGATTGCTAAGTTAATATTGTTATCTATTATTTTCAGATGACCAGGATAATTTCATGATCCTTATAGTGTCGGATACTCAGACCATGTTACTCTACGACAAACATCTTACTCTAACCTGGTCCGCGTCTCTACTTCGATTACCAGTCAGTGTTAAACTCTACAACACCCTTCATACATCAGGTAAGGCCTTCATACAACAGGTAAAACCTTTATACATCAGGTAAAACCTTTATACATCAGGTAAAACCTTCATACAACAGGTAAAACCTTTATACATTAGGTAAAACCTTCATACACTTGGCAAATCCTTCATTCATCAGGATACTCTAAGACAAACATCTTACTCTAACCTGGTCCGCGTCACTACTTAGAACACCAGTCGGTGTTAAACTCTACAATACCCTTCATACAACAGGTAAAACCTTTATACATCAGGTAAAACCTTCATACAACAGGTAAAACCTTCATACAACAGGTAAAACCTTCATACATCAGGTAAAACCTTCATACAGTTGGCAAGACTTTCGTACCTAATATTCCCAAACAAGAAATCTTGACATCTCCACCAATATGAAATGAACAGTACATAATGCCACGTGATTCTGACATCTCCACTAATCATCTGTTGCATATTGCATACTCAATAGTTAAGCGGCGTTCATACAATTTTCAATTAATAGATTGGTAGCGCGTCTGCCTTGTAAGCGCTAGGCCGCGGGTTCGATTCCCGCCCGGGGCGGATTTTATCCTGAACGGATGATGAGGTTCGTTCTATGAACGGCTGACTTTCTATCTTGTTTTCCTTCTCTCTGCGATTTCGGGACGATAAGACCTTTGCAGTTACAGTTCCCTCTATCAAACCTCTTGAAAAAATTAAGTCAGTCTAAGCAGGTTAAGGCTCGTTAGATAGACGTTGATTCAATTGATTTTGCAGGAGTAAATGGACTTTTCAGTCTCATTCAGGCTACTCTAGTGGGGCAACCTCTTTGTCAGCCACCAACATCCATAACTTTCTTTTATACGAGTATATATATATTTAACTTACCACCATTCACCTTGTTATCCTCTATAGTTCATCCACTCTACATTGCTACCGAGTCATTCACACCGAAGTGAAGGTTCCTCTGAAAGAACTTGTGAAAGTTGTGAATGTCAATGAAGACGGAATGGAATATATCGACTTTGTTGGTGACCAGACGTTTCGACCTCTCCCTGAATATTATCCGGGTAAGAGAGGTTTTTTCTGCATTGTAAGCGCTAGATTGCGGGTTCGATTCCTGTCCGGGGCGGATTTTATCCTAAAAGCATAAAGTTCGTTCTCGAAACGGCTGGCCTTATCCTATCCTGTCTATCGACTTTGTTGGTGACCAGACGTTTCGACCTCTCCCTGAATATTATCCGGGTAAGAGAGGTTTTTTCTGCATTGTAAGCGCTAGGTTGCGGGTTCGATTCCTGTCCGGGGCGGATTTTATCCTTAAAGCATTAAGTTCGTTCTCGAAACGGCTGGCTTCATCCTATCCTGTCTTTTTTTCTCCAAAAGATGAGTGTTTCACCGCCGTTTTTATTTCGTAGCAATGAAACAACTGCTACGTTAGACTCATCTGGTCTGTGTCGTAGCAGGCCTCTCATCAGATAGGCGGAAAGAGACTTAATACTTCCCATTTAGTTACTGGGTCAACACGAGAACACCAGAAAGTAACCCGTGGAAATACCTATTTGCAATCGAAAAAGGATTAACCTAGGTATTTGTCCTATTTTCTTATATTTTTCAGAATTATACGACCAATCACAGTGTTCGGACATGGCCGAGACCGTGCTAGGGTTGCAATTCATTCACTCCCCGGCTCAAGTGTGTCTGTCCGTTCAAAGCTCTCATCTCCGATGTCACTACAGCGCCCTCTCTCGTGTGTATGCCGTACTGAGAGACTTCTCTAGCCGCTACGGTGGTCAGTTAACCCTGAAGAACACGGGGCTATCAATGACCCGAGCTTTGTACGGGGCGACGAAAGAGTTTGATGAGAAAGTTGAGGTGTGGACGAAGGTTAAGGTGAGTCTTTAATACATTTTTTTCACGGCTTTTCACGGCAAATAGGAGGGTATGAGGAAGTAAAATATAACAAAAGGTAAGTGCGCGTCCACAGACTGAGAGACTTCTCTAGCCGCTACGGTGGTCAGTTAACCCTGAAGAACACGGGGCTATCAATGACCCGAGCTTTGTACGGGGCGACGGAAGAGTTTGATGAGAAAGTTGAGGTGTGGACGAAGGTTAAGGTGAGTCTTTAATACATTTTTTTCACGGCTGAGGTGGAAAGAGAAGGCGATAAATAGGAGGGTATGAAGAAGTAAAATATAACAAAGGGTAAGTGCGCGTCCACAACACCTAATAAGGCTCGTCGCACATTGGAAGAGTACTTCAAGTAACGAGGGGTGACTGTTAGAGTTAGCCCCAGGGGCCCAGTTAAAGCTCGTTCACACTAACTTGTCGTTCGAAAAAAAATCGTGTCGTGTGTTGTGGGAATACTCTCATTTAACTCCGCCGAGACCATCGACCTTCGCACCAGGGTGTCCACAAAGGAGCCTGGAACCTCCTGCTATTTTAGATACACTTGAACATTTTGAGGTTAGAATGTTACCGCATTGCGGTAATCTTTTGGGTTGGGTGTCCACAATTCACCGACACCGGATTGTTCAACATCTACATTTTCACATTTTTTTCATTTCCATTTGTGTGTTTAGAACTCAGTAGTAATGGTACATATCAACCGAGTTATAGGTAAGGTACTAATATTATTTATTTATTTATATTATTTTTTTTTTACTTTACCTCTGTGTAAATTGTGATTTTTATTATTAATTCTTATTTTTAAATAACTACCTACGTGTACAATTTTTTACAGTCATTTTACATTTGCGAGAAAACAATTAAGAAGGAACAAAATTGCCCATAATTACCCAAGTGATCTCATTCGATACCTACGCCCCAGTATGACATCAATAGACGAGGTAAGAAACAAACTAATCTCATCTCATTATTTATTTATTGAATGCCCTATTGAGTGCCCTAAGTAACTTGGGAGGTAGATACCCAGCTGTAAAAAAAAAAAAAAAAAACAAGCTCTTTGGAGAAAATGGGGGGGTAAAACCCTGGTGTAAAAAAAAAAAAAAAAAAAAAAAAAAAAACACTTCAGCTGAACCAACCATATGCAAAATTTCGCCCTTAGTAATTTTTAGTATTCGTAGGTAAACTAAATACCCTAACAAAACACTTACGTTTTTCCCTTGTTTTATTATTATTATTATTTTTAAAATATAAAACTGCTTTGTAATTTCTTGTATTTGTAAATTGTAGGTAATTATTTTTTTTAGGATTTCAAGAAGGCAGTAGAAGACGTAAAAACTCTCACCAAAAGACCTACTGATGAGGAATTGCTGGAAATCTACGCTCTCTTTAAGCAAGCCACAGAAGGTGACAACACAACAGGTAAGTATATGAAAAACAACATATGAGTAGATAATGTGTTATAAAACATGTGAGTGAAACTGATTCGTATTTTCCTTTCAATAGTGAAATTTCAGGCAATGGTCCATTTCCCTATTCTCCATCACTATACCCTTGGAGGTTCTAAATTTTCAATATTTTTGATTTTTTTATTTGATTTCAACCACTGATTTTTAATTTTCTTATCCTCTATTCTGAAGAAAAGAAATGTTATTTATTTACACGCTAAGCAGCAAGGCCATGTGTAGAAAAGAAATGTAATCGGCTAAATTTTTCTTTCATGTGAGTGAAACTGATTCGTATTTTCCTTTCAATAGTGAAATAGTAGGATTTCAGGCAATGGTCCATTTCCCTATTCTCCATCACTATACCCTTGGAGGTTCTAAATTTTCAACATTTTTGATATTTTTTTTTTCCTACTTTTTTTTATTTGATTTCAACCACCGATTTTTAATTTTCTTATCCTCTATTCTGAAGAAAAGAAATGTTATTTATTTACACGCTAAGCAGCAAGGCCATGTGTGGAAAAGAAATGTAATCGGCTAAATTTTTCTTTTTTTGTTTCAGCTAGACCAAGCATGTTCAATTTGAAAGCCAAGTACAAGTGGGAGTGTTGGACCAAACTCAAAGGCACAAGTTCGGATCAGGCAAAACAAGATTACGTCAAAAAAGTTCAAGAGTTGCTCGCCAAATACCAATAAGACCGAAAAACACCTAATCCTGCCCCGGTGGTGTAGTGATCAAGACGCTCGCAAGAGGGCGTGGGTTTAATCCCAGCCGAGTTATGGAATTTTATCCTCAATATAATTTGACGCCTCTCATCAGATGGGCGAGAAGAGACACAATACTTCCCATTTAGGTGCTGGTCAACACGAGAACACCAGAAAGTAACCCGTTGAAATTTTTGCAATCGAAAAACGAGTGCAAATATTTTGTCGATGGTGGGATTCGAACCCGGGACCTTCATGGCAAGCAAGCGCGTTACCACTGGGCTAACCGTGCCACTATTATTTCTGTTTGATATAACATTTCAGAACTGGACTGAGGTGTGTTCCAAACAGATCGACTACATTCTGAAGGAGAAATTGGAGCTGCCTTTGTCTCGCCATAAGAACACCCTGTCTGAACTGTTTCAACAAATGTTCGACCATTTGAGTAGCCAGGAAATCAAGGGTAAGTCTCAATCAATGTAGGTGTGTTCCAAACAGATCGACTACATTCTGAAGGAGAAATTGGAGCTGCCTTTGTCTCGCCATAAGAACACCCTGTCTGAACTGTTCCAACAAATGTTCGACCATTTGAGTAGCCAGGAAATCAAGGGTAAGTCTCAATCAATCTTTTTTTCGAACCCAGCACCTCCGGGTTGAGAGGCAGGGCTTGTAACCACTCGGCCACAGAGGTGGGTAGCAGAGGAATTTCAGTCGCACATTTTCTAGAAGGAATACCAAAGTGGTTCCGGTGAACATATTTTAAAGTGTTTCGTGCCACCCTAGTTAGCTTGGAGGGTAGCGCGTCTGCCTTGTAAGCGCTAGTGGTCACGGGTTCGATTCTCGCCCGGGGCAGATTTAGTTCTAAAAAGATAAAGTTCGCTCTCACTCTTCTTTCTCAGTTCGCTTTCGGGACGATAAGACCTCAGTATTGTTTAGAGTCCTCAAGACATGGGACCTTTGTGATGACTAATACGTACCTCGTGTTTTCTTGTTCAAGGGAAATCGGTGTCCCCGATTCTGGAAGTTGATGGGGAGCTGGAGAATGAGGATAACGACAGTATGAGGGTGATCAAAGCCAACACCATAGAATCCATTGATGAAACTGAAGAACTCATGGTCTGAGAATAGAAGGGCGAATCCACTTCGAAGGACCAATAATAGAACCGATCTATGGCTTGAAGGACCAACGACCTTATACTTATCTTGCTTAGCTTAGGAAAATGAAAAGAACTTATGTATGGGAAAAAAACTTAGGAAACTTGGTACTTTATTTGTCAAAAGTTGGAACAGAGAGCTCTTTTCTTGCGTATTGGTTGTGTAGCTTCAGAGCAATTCATTTTGGCTACAATTTGGCTATTGGTATTCGGACACATGACAAGTCGTTGACATACGACTTGTAAGAGCGGCGCAATCAGTCTGAAAAATAATAGTATGAGAGTCATCAAAGCCAACACCATTGAATCCATTGATGAGACTGAGGAACTCATGGTCTGAAAACAGATGATAAATTAATGTATTAGGTACATAAAGTCAGAACTTTGGTCTGGAATAACGGTCGAACCGTACCTTCTGGAAACAGGGCCCAAGGAAACTTTTGATCTACACAATTTATCGAATCTCTGTGCCAAGTTCGAGCGACTTTGGCTAAAATTTAAAGGCCTGAGCATTGCAAACTCTTTTTGAGCTTTTTCAAAGATTTGGCGTTAAATAGCGGCCGAACCGTACATTTCTCGAGGGCCGGCCCGCGGACACTTTTGATCATCATTAATTATGGAAGCTGCCTGCGAATTCGAGAGACCTGTGACTAAGTAACAAGGGTGCACATTGCATAGTAACCACAAGCTACCAGTAGGTATATTTTGCATATCGTTTTCGCGCAGTATTTGTATAAAGCAGGACACATTTGGAATTGGTGATTGTTTAGAAATAAAATTGCTAATGAGGGAAATTTCAACTATGCCGACACAGCTGTTCATGTGAATAGGTCAACCATTCCCTATGATACGATATTATTACTTTCTATTACCTCATTATGTCTTCTTCTTCTTGGCCTTTTCCCGTGTACAGGGTCCTCGCCAACCTCTCAATCAGCGCTAAATAGGGTGATTGCTTTGGGCATTGGCTGCAGCCATTTGGTTTTGACTACGCTAAACTCCAAAAAAAAAAAAAAAAAAAAAAAAAAGATGATAAAGTTCCATTTATTATTATTTCCTTTAAAGTGCTTTATCCATTTTTATTTTACTTGTATTTTACAAGTAAAATAAATCGATCTCATCTGTTCAAATACTGGCAAAGTTTGAGTGAAGTAACTTCACTGATTCCAGCTTTTAAAGTAATCTTTGTCATAAAAAACACAATTCTAACGTAAAAAATAAATATAAATTAAAAAGAAATATCAATTTGCAAACATCAAAATTTCTGAATTCGTTCTTTTTATTTTCAGAATAAAAAATAAAATATAGTTATAGGTATGTATATAAAAAAAATATAGGAGTGTGTGGGATGGAAAAAAATATTTCCTATACCTACTGGATAGGTAAATACCATATACTAGCAGGAAACAAAAATTAGAAAAATAAATGTGGGCAGGTGGGCCAATAAATGGTACGTTTTTTTAGGTGGGCGAATAAATGGTACACTTACCCTACCTTCTAACAAAATATTTTGACGAAACCTGTGGGAATCGGGCTTAAGGTGGGTTTTCCTCGGGACAACTGTAACAAATATCGAAGTTCGAAAATTGTTTCGGCCCCAAAAACAGACCCAAATAAATAATTGAATTTGTAATAAAAATGTACATAAAAATATAGGAGTGTGTGGGATGGAAAAAATATTTCCTATACCTACTGGATAGGTAAATACCATATACTAGCAGGCTAGAGGAAGTAAAAAGGAAATAGATTGTTTCAACTAGGGATGGTGCGATAAATCGAAAAACTGACATCTATCGATTTTTTTCTTCGGTACATCGATATCTCTACCGATATACATATTCAACATATCGAGTCTTCTTTTTCCTCGCCTTTTCCCGTGTACAGACGGGGTCGGCGTTTTTCGTCAGCCTCTCAATCAGCCCTAGCTGGGTGATCGCTTGGGGCTGACATTTGGTTTTGGCTACAAAAATTATACGAGTGAGATGCTTCATATTCAAAATATCGATATATTCTTCAAATTAACATCCCCAGTTTCAATCCTTTATTACCGTAAAGGTTAGTAAGGAAAAGTCAAGGTTTTGGGAGATCACTTCAAAAACCGTCCATTGCATTAGTAAGGTTTTGGGAGATCATTTCCACACATGGAAATTCAAGGTAAAATCAAGGTTCATTTCAACCCTTGTATTGACTACGAATTCTACGAATGGATGCCCTTCGCACTCAAACTTTGCTATTTCTTTAGCAAGGGAAATTCAGGCTGGTCTACTCCCTGTTTACCTCCGGCTAGACTAAGCTGGTCTACTCCCTGTTTAACGTCCCCCAGCCAGGCAGACCTATACATGGGGAACCTATACAATAGTTCCCCGGGTACAGTAAAATGTAGGTAATCGAAAGCCGCGAGATATTCACACCAGCTTTTTGTAATCAAAACAAAAATACACTGTACATTTCGAAACCTGGAAACGTTCATTAAATACATACGTAAACATTCAATACAAACATACCGCATTTTATGTTTACAATTAGAATTTTTAATTTATTCATTCCGTTTACTTTTACCCATTAGATCAGTGCTTCTCAAACTGTGTGCCGCGAGTTTTGGGATTTTCCTTACATAAAGATCACAAAACTGATGAGGCAAAGGAAGAGCGCTGGCCAAATTAAGAAAAGGCCTGCGGCGCTATTAAAAGAGCATTTATGTTAACTGATAAACAACATTCATGTGCGCGGGATGCCGTGGAAAGGTAGGACTCTTGAAAGGTGTACCGCGGTGGCAAAAACTTTGAGAAGCACTTCGTTAGGTATTAAGTTATAAACCCGACTTGTGTAATTTGGTAAACATTTAACCATGGGAATTTGACTCGAACTCAAGTCATTCAGGCAGCGGTCTCCAATCAATGCTCCCACAGCATTAAGTTGTGGCCATGGGTTAAATAAAAAACAATTAAATAATATCCGAGCATAGACCAACATATCCTAACCCAGTAAGTACGTAATCCCAACCTAAATTAAAGATAGGTACCTAGCCTCTTATTTTAAAAAAGACGTTTTCTTTTCCAAGAGGTTTGATAGAGGGAACTGTAACTGCTAAGGTCTTATCGTCCCGAAATCGAAGAAAGAGGGAAGACAGGAGAGGATAAATCCAGCCGTTTAGAGAACAAAACTAATCGGTTTAGGATAGTTCGCCCTGGGTGGAAATCGAACTCGCGGCCTATCCCTTACAGGGCTGACAAGAAAAAGTTTGGACCCACTACAATCGGAATTTCAAGTAGGTCTACAGTATGTTTCCGAAGTTTTACGGATGGCTTTCTCCTATCCCATCTTCACTTCCTTCTCTCTTCACCTAACGGGACGAAAAAACCTTATCCACGCGGGACAGACCCCTTCCGGTGGCTTTTAATGCTTTCATAGATTCACCGGATATGGTGATCGCTGGCGTGGTCATTCTTCGGAGGGAAGTTTATCAGTCAATTTATAAAAAAAAAAAAAAAAAAAAACTACGGTTTGTTAAAAATTGTATTGATGGTTACGGCCATTAAGCTTTCAAAAGTTATCCGGGGTAAGTAACTTCCGGGACACACTGTATATCGGTTTGTATAGGGAAAATAGATAGTGTATATGTAGTAACATGTCAATACCTAGGTCCCATACAGGGCTTTTCACAGGGGGGTCTATCAGGAAACAGCAGCCCCCCCCCCACACCTAATAAGGCTCGTCGCACATTGGAAGAGTACTTCAAGTAACGAGGGGTGACTGTTAGAGTTAGCCCCAGGGGCCCAGTTAAAGCCCGTTCACACTAACTTGTCGTTCGAAAAAAAATCGTGTCGTGTGTTGTGGGAATACTCTCATTTAAATTAAATTGCCTAAAGGACACTCGGAAAAAAGTCGGATGAAACTCACAAGTGGGAACGCGCCTTCAGCCCCAGGGGCCCGGTTAGGCTTTAGCCGGCCCTGGTCCCATGGGCTTTGTTGGACCAAAGTAATAGTAACTATTTTGAATGAATTCGGGTAACCATCAACCATCAAATCAAGTTCTACTAGCTGTCGTCGCTAAAAACCTTATAGCGTCAACAGAAATCTATTGACAGGGCTTGAAAGAGAACACTACCCGTCAATGATATATCACTGACGGGGCCCCAGACTAAAAATGACCGTCAGCGAAATATCGCTGACGCGGCAGTCAATGTGTTTTGCCTAAAGGACACTCGGAAAAAAGTCGGATGAAATTCACAAGTGGGAACGCGCCTTTATCAGGGGCCCGGTTAGGCTATAGCCAGCCCTGGTCCCATGGGCTCTGTTGGATCAAAGTAATAGTAACTATTTTGAATGACTGTTCAATTCGGGTAACCATCAAATCAAGTTCTACTAGTGGGTACCCTATTCTAATTAAAATTAAAGTCATTGACGTAGACCTTGATTTTTCGTTTCGTGTTCTCTAGTAATCTATTTAGGTACTAATATTATTTATTTATTTATATTAATTTTTATTATTTTTGTTTTTACTTTACCGCTGTGTAAATTGTGATTTTTATTATCAATTCTTATTTTTAAATAACTACCTAATACGTGTAAATTTTTTTTACAGTCATTTTACAATTGCGAGAAAACAATTAAGAAGGAACAAAATTGTCCATAATTACCCAAGTGATCTCTTTCGATACGCCCCAGTATGACATCAATAGACGAGGTAAGAAACAAACTAATCTCATCTCATTATTTATTTAATTCCTTGGATTAAATTGGGACTCTAAGTTAAACTGGTCGCTCCATAATCGCGCTTCGGAGGCTCTAACCGAAGGACATGCATAAAACATAGTTAAAGCACCCAATGGAAAAAAAAAAAAAAAAAAAAAAAAAAAAAAAACACTTCAGCTGAACCAACCATATGCAAAATTTCGTCCTTGGTAATTTTCAAGATTTGTAGGTAAACTAAATACCTTAACAAAACACGTTTTTCCCTTGCTTTATTATTATTTTTTAAAATATAAAACTGCTTTGTAATTTCTTGTATTTGTAAATTGTAGGTAATTATTATTTTAATGTGACATGTTGAATCCCTCAGGTGTATGGAGAAGAGTTTGGTGTGGTGGGCAGCATGGACAACAAGATCATATCCTCAGATCTGTTCAAGAAAGATATCAAATGTAAAAGCCATAAGATGTCTGAACATTCCAGTTCCCAAGCGTCGCCTATCAAACGAAAAGACAGCGTTTCCAAGAAGGACAGGTAAGATTACTGACTCTCAAACCGGAGCTGCTGGGTTCGAATCCCTGTCAGGGTGGAAATTTTTTGACCAATTTTTTTTCGTTCCCCAATGTGAAAGTGGTTCCGAGTTATAGCTAGTACTTTACACTGTCAGCTTAGAACAAGTTGTTGAGTTGTTCCATAATACCAACAGTTTAATCTCTTTCCTTCTTTTTTTTCCTCCAAATATTAGTAGGGAAGGTCACTGTCTTTTCCGGTTCCCACCTGGGCTGGTTGATTTTAATGTGAAGAGGCCGGTAGCTTATCATATCACCGAATGGAGGGTGCCTTAGCTTCACTAAAAACTTTAGCAAAACAGTAACGTTAAAATTTTATTTTTTATTTACTTTAAATCAATTATTATTATTTACTTTAAATCAATCATTTAAATTTATTTTTATTCATTTTTTTCTCATCCAGGATTGACAAGAACACAGTGGATGGTGGGTCATCCAAGGATTCTACCAAGGATGGCGAAGTGCCGGATGACAGCAAACAACAGCCATCCAAGAAGAAATCGGAAGAGAAAGTGAGAGATTCTCATCCCATACTCAAATATCTTAAATCACAGGTGAGATATGATGGGGATGGGAATCTACTATATTCTATTCTCTTCTACTTTATTCTATTCTCTTCTTCTTCTTCTTCTTCTTCTTCTTCTTCTTCTTCTTCTTCTTCTTCTTCTTCTTCTTCTTCTTCTACCCTATTCTACTCTATTCTATTCTCTTCTCAGGTCCGCGATATATTCCACGCCCCCATCGCAACGCTAACCAAAGGCTCGGTCGTGCTAACCGAAGACCAATTCTCCGACATCCTCCCCATAGCTTGGGAACTGCTCCTGGAATCGAACCAAGAACTGGTGGCTACCGCGGCCGCTCTGTTTATTGTAGCCTCGGTGAGGGCCCCTACCCAGGCGTCTAACTTGATGCATTATCAGCTGCAACATCACGAGGCCGCTGTTAGGATATCAGCTATACAGAGGTGAGTTCCATGTCATTGTTACTGGGTACCCTAGGACAGGGCTGTATCCATGATTTTATCCAGGGGGGGAGCGAGAGTCCAAACAGTGATGTACCTGTGTGGGGATGCTCCAAATTTTCGGAGCCTGGCGTACAGTAAAGGAGAGAAATGAAGGTTGAGGGAGGGGGCCCCGGCCCCCTCACCCCCCTCCTTACGGCCCTGCCTTCTTCTTCTTCTTCCCGTGTTCAGACGGGGTCGGCGTTTTTCGTCAGCCTTTCAATCAGCCCTAAGGTGATCGCTTTTGGGCTGACATTTGGTTTTGGCTACAAAAATTATACGAGTGAGATGCTTCATATTCAAAATATCGATATATTCTTCAAATTAACATCCCCAGTTTCAATCCTTTATTACCGTAAAGGTTAGTAAGGAAAAGTCAAGGTTTTGGGAGATCACTTCAAAACCCGTCCATTGCATTAGTAAGGTTTTGGGAGATCATTTCCACATTTGGAAATTCAAGGTAAAATCAAGGTTTATTTCAACCCTTGTTTAACGCAAATTTTTTTCCGAATTAAAATTAGATTCTCGTTTCACACCTGTCGGAATGGACCGAAAACAAATCGTATGTCGTATACGTGTAAAAGGCGTGAAACGAGCCCAAGTACCTTTAGAACTTGGGTGATAGGTAAACCCTCGACATTAAGTACTTAGGAAGGGAAACAAGATAATGGAAATTAGGATATCGATTGCACACATAAAATTTATCCACCAACTTACTAGGCGTTACATTAGAGGTAGACTTTAGATCCAGAGGTTGATGGTTCATATCCAAGCCAAGTCACAAATTTGGATATTATATCAATCTTATTTGTTGATATTTTTGTAAACGAAGCATGTATTTTTAAAATACTTGAGAGCTTCTTTTTAGAATTTTAGAGAAAATATTAAGTACAAGGAGCAATGCAAAAAGTATTTTTTTTTCTTCATTTTGTCAACTACCTATGGGAATCGAAACCGGGACCTTCTTGATGGTTCAAATCCAAGCCAAGTCACAAATTTGGATATTATATCAATCTTATTTGTTGATATTTTTGTAAACGAAGCATGTATTTTCAAAATACTTGAGAGCTTCTTTTTAGAATTTTAGAGAAAATATTAAGTACAAGGAACAATGCAAAAAGTATTTTTTTTTCTTCATTTTGTCAACTACCTATGGGAATCGAAACCGGGACCTTCTGCGGGGCAAGCGCATACATGACCAACCGGGATTCTAAACTCAATAAATCACAATAAGTGAGGACTGAGGAAATGGGGGACAGGGAGGGAGAGAAAAGCCTTATTTTATATTATTATGTGACTTTTTTTCGAGTCATCATACGAAATTTCTCTTTGGACTAGTTTGTACGTAATGGCGCCACCACACCCCCCTGCCAGTCCAAACTAGTTCAAAGAGAAATTTCGTATAATGACTAAAAAATATATATATAAAAAAAAATCACATAATAAAATACGGCTAATGTTAGAATCAGTCAATTCAAGTTTTGCCGGGAAAGTCACCCACTGCGCGGTGTCAACACAGTGAAATTTAATTCACACCTCGGCCGGCGGGCGAAAGTAAGGTAAAGAATCAGTCAATGTTGACGGGAGGGAGACGCTCTCTCGCGCCGGCTCACACCGGGCTTGCCTCTTTGGTTTCCACGCGGGACAGACCCCTTCCGGTGGCTTTTAATGCTTTCATAGATTCACCGGATATGGTGATCGCTGGCGTGGTCATTCTTCGGAAGAAAGTTCATCAGTCAATTTAATTTGGCGGGAGGGAGACGCTTTCTCGGGCGAGCTCAGACCGGGCTAGCCTTTTTGGTTTCCACGCGGGACAGACATCCGCTCCCGGTTGCTTTTATTCCCCTGTGATGGTGATCGCCGGCGCGGGCATTCCTTCGGAGGGAAGTTCATCAGTCAATTCGTTTTGGCGAGAGGGAGGCGCTCTCTCGCGCCAGCTCACACCGGGCCCGCCTCTTTGGTTTCCACGCGGGACAGACACCGGCTCCCGGCAGACACTTTCACAGATTCCCCGGTGATGGTGATCGCCGGCGCGGGCATTCCTTCGGAGGGAAGTTCATCAGTCAATTCGTTTTGGCGGGAGGGAGGCGCTCTCTCGGGCCAGCTCACACCGGGCTAGCTTCTTTGGTTTCCACGCGGGATGATGGTGATCGCCGGCGCGGGCATTCCTTCGGAGGGAAGTTCATCAGTCAATTCGTTTTGGCGGGAGGGAGGCGCTCTCTCGGGCCAACTCACACCGGGCTAGCTTCTTTGGTTTCCACGCGGGGCAGACAGCTCCCACCCGCGGTGGCTTTTATCGATCCCCCCGTCACGGTAATGGTAGGCTCGGTGCCGAAGTAGCGGTCACCAAAGTTCCCAATACCGGGGATAACGTAGAAGTTTTCGTTGATTTCCGGATCCACGGCCGAAGTGACGATCTTGACGTTCGGGAAAGCGTACGCAATACTGTGAATACCTGAGGACAGAAATTAATTCAATCAGTCTCAATCTCAAATTCTTAGTGGTAAAGCAGAGCTTTTTCACAACTTTTGTGGATATCACAGCACAGCATTACCAAGTCCCTCCTTTGTGCAATCAATTTCCATATTATCTTTTTACAATAATCAATAATCTTTTTACATTTTACACAGCATTACCAAGTCCCTCCTTTGCAATCAATTTCCATATTATCTTTTTACAATAATCAATAATCTTTTTACATTACCGCCACTGTTCGCTACTCTATTAAAGTAGCTCCTCAAATTGTCCTCACGAGGCTGAGTTCGCCCCGAACTGCAATTACGGAGCCGAAAAAACTTTGACCCCGCCGGGAATCGATCCCGGGACCTAAGGCGTGCAAGCCTAATGTGATACCCACTCGGCCACGGAGGATACATTTATTTTATTTTTATTATTATCCACGCGGGACAGACCCCTTCCGGTGGCTTTTAATGCTTTCATAGATTCACCGGATATGGTGATCGCTGGCGTGGTCATTCTTCGGAAGAAAGTTCATCAGTCAATTTAATTTGGCGGGAGGGAGACGCTTTCTCGGGCGAGCTCAGACCGGGCTAGCCTTTTTGGTTTCCACGCGGGACAGACATCCGCTCCCGGTTGCTTTTATTCCCCTGTGATGGTGATCGCCGGCGCGGGCATTCCTTCGGAGGGAAGTTCATCAGTCAATTCGTTTTGGCGAGAGGGAGGCGCTCTCTCGCGCCAGCTCACACCGGGCCCGCCTCTTTGGTTTCCACGCGGGACAGACCCCGGCTCCCGGCAGACACTTTCACAGATTCCCCGGTGATGGTGATCGCCGGCGCGGGCATTCCTTCGGAGGGAAGTTCATCAGTCAATTCGTTTTGGCGGGAGGGAGGCGCTCTCTCGGGCCAGCTCACACCGGGCTAGCTTCTTTGGTTTCCACGCGGGACAGACAGCTCCCACCCGCGGTGGCTTTTATCGATCCCCCCGTCACGGTAATGGTAGGCTCGGTGCCGAAGTAGCGGTCACCAAAGTTCCCAATACCGGGGATAACGTAGAAGTTTTCGTTGATTTCCGGATCCACGGCCGAAGTGACGATCTTGACGTTCGGGAAAGCGTACGCAATACTGTGAATACCTGAGGACAGAAATTAATTCAATCAGTCTCAATCTCAAATTCTTAGTGGTAAAGCAGAGCTTTTTCACAACTTTTGTGGATATCACAGCACAGCATTACCAAGTCCCTCCTTTGTGCAATCAATTTCCATATTATCTTTTTACAATAATCAATAATCTTTTTACATTTTACACAGCATTACCAAGTCCCTCCTTTGCAATCAATTTCCATATTATCTTTTTACAATAATCAATAATCTTTTTACATTACCGCCACTGTTCGCTACTCTATTAAAGTAGCTCCTCAAATTGTCCTCACGAGGCTGAGTTCGCCCCGAACTGCAATTACGGAGCCGAAAAACCTTTGACCCCGCCGGGAATCGATCCCGGGACCTAAGGCGTGCAAGCCTAATGTGATACCCACTCGGCCACGGAGGATGCATTTATTTATTTACATTTTTGTCGATGGTGGGATTCGAACCCGGGACCTTCTGCATGGCAAGCAAGCGCGTTACCACTGGACCAACCGTGCCCCCAATTATTTATTATCACTATTATCATTTAAGACGTTTGATAGAGGGTACTTTAACAACGGAGGTCCAGAAAAAAGCCATCCGGTCGAACCCGCGACCTAGCACTTACAAGGCAGACCCGCTACCCTCCAAGCTAGCTAGGCTGACTCAGATGTGATCTCTTACCTGATTCGGCACACGTTAATAATGACCAAAAAAGTTCGATATAGAATAGAATATACCCTGTTTATACTGCAAGAATGAGACCGAAGGGTCCCTTTACTCCCACAGATATGGGGAACTGTAACAAGTAACAACGTTAAAACGGAGGTCTTGTCCCGAAATCAAACCACCCATCAAACCGAGACCATCGGCCATCATACCAGGGTGTCCACAACGGACCCTAGAACCTCCTGCTGATTTAGATACTCTTGAAAATTTCGAGGTTAGAACTTTATTAAAAATGTATACGAAACCATCGACCATCGCAGGAAATAACGTCTATTAGATAGGGGACAGTCCGTAATCCACTCCAGTCAAGTGAAGACCATGTCCAGAAATATGTATGATATTGTACTTGACCATTATCTCAAACTAAACAAAGAACAAAGGGTCAATTTCTTCATTTTCTGCGAGGGTCAACGCTCCCCTGAGGACTCTTCTATTTATTAGAATGGTTTGTTTATTTTCTCTTGGGTCGGTAATAGTGGCTGCCAGGCGATGGTCGGTTATCCGTTGTGGATGCCTACTAACTAGGGTTTAAACCCCGATCCTTCCAACGCACCTATCTCAAGAACACGGAAGTAAGAACTGATTAGGCTGTCTGAAAACTTACTTTGAACGGCAACAGGGATAGTGCAAACTCAATCACAAGCCGTATCAGTCGTTTGGAATAGAAGATGAATTCGTCGCGCGACGTGTCCTTGTTGCGGATAAACGTGTGCAGGCCCTTGATCTGCGGGGTCTCGGGCAGGAGTGCCAGGGCCTCAGGGAGAGGCTGGCCCGCGTACGATTGCGCCAGGGTGGGCCGGAGCTTGAACCCGCGCTGAGGAAAATAGAGAGAAGAATTAACATAAGTACTAGAAATAGTACTAGTAATACGCGGGAGACTCGGGTTCGATTCCCGGCGGTGTGCAGGCCCTTGATCTGCGGGGTCTCGGGCAGGAGTGCCAGGGCCTCAGGGAGAGGCTGGCCCGCGTACGACTGCGCCAGGGTGGGTCGGAGCTTGAACCCGCGCTGAGGAAAATAGAGAGAAGAATTAACTTAAGTACTAGAAATTGTACTAGTAACGCCGGAGACCCGGGTTCGATTCCCGGCGGTGTGAAGGCCCTTGATCTAGGGGGTCTCGCACAGTAGTGCCAGGGCCTCGGGAAGAGGCTGGCCCGCGTACGATTGCGCGAGGGGGGGCCGGAGCTTTTTTTTTTTTTTTTTTTTTTTTTTTTTTTTTTTTTTAACATAATAAATACTCTTTATTTATGATACTTGTTATACATATACATAGATTATATTCTTAACAACAATAATAATAAAAATTAATAAATGAGGTAATTATGTAAAAATTAAAAAACCCGCGCTGAGGAACAGAGAGAGAAAAAATTACCAAAGTTTAAAAAAGGACTTTTGTTGTTGAAGAGGTTTGATAGAAGAAACTGTAACTGCTAAGGTCTTATCGTCCCGAAATGGAAGTTCAGGGTGAAATCCGCCCTGGGCGTGAATGGAACCCGCGGCCTAGCGCTTACAAGGCAGACGCGCTACCAACCAAGCTAACTACGCTAGCCTCTTGAGTGGAAGGTAACCATTGGGCAAGATTAGTTCAGGGTGAAATCCGCCCTGGGCGTGAATGGAACCCGCGGCCTAGCGCTTACAAGGCAGACGCGCTACCAACCAAGCTAACTACGCGGGCCTCTTGAGTGGAAGGTAACCATTGGGCAAGATTGACGCCAGAGGCGTTCTGCGAGAGGGAGGACAGGATAGGAGAAAGCCAGCCGTTCTAAGAACAAACTTTATTTGTTTAAGAAAAAGTTCGCCTAGGGTAGGAATCAAACCCGCATTCTAGAACTTACAGCTTACAAGGCAAGTACACTACCCTCTAAACAAAGTTATGCAAAGTATTTCATAATTTCCTTGTTTACATTAATCAGTTGCATAATAGCATTTTTTCTCTTATCAACATCAGCAGTTGCATAATTTCTTATGCAATATTACCATGAGTTTAGTAAATGATTGATAGGATGGTAGGTAACGTACCATGCTTTTAATACACGGATATGGAAAGTAAGGAAATAGGTGTCCAGAGGCGTTCTGCGAGAGGGAGGACAGGATAGGAGAAAGCCAGCCGTTCTAAGAACAAACTTTATTTGTTTAAGAAAAAGTTCGCCCAGGGTAGGAATCAAACCCGCATTCTAGCACTTACAGCTTACAAGGCAAGTACACTACCCTCTAAACAAATTAACAAGTTGAAGTGAAGTTGTGCAAAGTATTTCATAATTTCCTTGTTTACATTAATCAGTTGCATAATAGCATTTTTTCTCTTATCAACATCAGCAGTTGCATAATTTCTTATGCAATAATCATCAGTTTAGTACATGATTGATAGGATGATAGGTAACGTAGGTACTATGCTTTTAATACACGGATATGGAAAGTAAGGAAATAGGTGTAAGTAAAAAGGATTCAATTAGGGGCCCCACAGGCACGGGACGGGGGCCGCCCATTTTTTTTTCTTTTTTTTCTTTTTTAAGCAAGGTCTTCAGATGTAACATTATGCACCTACTATGTTCTTAAACCTATAAAATATACGAGACCTTGTTTAGACTGCTGGGGTAAAGGGACTTTTTATAGTCTCATTCGGGCAGGGTAAACAAGGTATACCTATTCTATTCTATCCCCCCTTGTCAATGGATCGAAAAAGGGGGCCCCCGAAAATATAGACGCCACTTCTAATAAATACTTATTCAACTTACCACAGAAAAAAAAGGAGAAAAAAACCTCTCTCCGCCTCTACTCGTCCCCTTTGTAAAAAATCCTTCAATTTTTTCCACAACTCAACAAGGGAGCAAAATATTGTAGGGGAGAACACAGAAATTACGAAACTGTTTTCACACTGTTCACATTAAACAAAACTAAAGAGGGAACTGGGTACCCATCCACGCACTCGACAAAAAATAGAATCAAGGTAAAAAAAAAGCGGTATAGAAATAAAAAATAGAGCAAACAAACTTAACAATATCTAAAACCGTTTAGGTAGTATAAACAAGGTATTATCTATTCTAAAACACAAGTTTGTACCTATTAGAAATCAGGACCAACGTTGGGATTTCGCTACAATTTATTAATTTATTTGCAAGATAAAATGTAGACAAAATTATTAGGAATATTTTTTCTTTTATTTTTTAATCTGCCTGAGAAACAAAACGGAATAAATCAATGGTACTTTATGTCACTACCTACTTTGCTCTCAGTTTATCATTACTTTGTTTATTTTAGTGGTATTATTTTTAAATCTAGGTAGGTATTTATCGAAGTATGTATTTACTTTCAACAATCTCAAGTTTTCTATTTTAACTTTCCTTATCCTAGAGGAAGGAAAGCTATGTAATCGGGTCAAATTTTCGATAGTCAGTTTTTAGTGAAAAAAACACGTTTTGAGGTCCCTAGAGCCTAAATTCAAAGTTTCAGCCATTGGTCCGTGTGTGTGTGTGTGTGTCTGTCTGTAAACAAAATATCTCGAGAACGGTAAGAGCTAAAGACTTGAAATTTGGTATGCAGCTGTCAAATGTGACAAGGATGCGACACGAAACTTTTGGTTAAGATCGATGCAACGCTTGGCGGTATTTTGGCCGCTTTTTGGCGGTTTTCGGTGTAATTCAATAATATCTCCGGAACGGTATGAGCTAG
This sequence comes from Diaphorina citri, assembly GCF_000475195.1. NCBI lineage: Eukaryota > Metazoa > Arthropoda > Insecta > Hemiptera > Psyllidae > Diaphorina > Diaphorina citri. Next base: position 316,019 of record NW_007377988.1, on the reverse strand, counting down.
AGACTTGAAATATTGTATGTAGTCCACAAATGTGAAAAAAATGTAACACAAAACTTTTGGTTGAGAGAGGTGCTGCGGTTGGCGGTATTTTGACTGCTTTTTAGCGGTTTTCGACTGTTTTTTTTTTACGGTTTTCAGCTATACTGACTAAACGGTTAGAGATATTGCAAAAGTTACTATAGAACATAAAAATAAGCATCATTCATTAGGATAAGGAAAGTCGTGTGATGTTCACACCAGAAGATATCTTTTTGTATCTGCCATACACCGGGGTGATGGTCTCTAGCCATGTTTAGCAGGCTCGTCCTGAACCGCAGTCAACCATCGTGCGGACTTGTGCTTATTCATTAAAAGCAGTGAAAACCCTTTGAAAAACTCCCAGCTAGCTAGGCTGGTTAAGGTTAGCTGTTCTCCTCCCTGTTTATAGTCCCACAGCCAGACGCTAGTCTACTCTCTGTTTAACGTCCCCTAGCCAGACAAAACTGCTACATTAGTCTCATGTGGTCTGTGTCGCAGCATGCCCATAATGTCCATCGCATAGTATACCTCTCATTAGAAGAGACACAATACTTCCCATTCAGGTGCTGGGTTACCACGAGAACATGAGAAGGTAACGAGTTGAAATATTAGCAAACTTACCTCTAACACCTGAGGATTGTGAAAAGCCAGAATACCCTCAAATATAATCACATTGGCTCCGTACATGGGCTTGGTTCTCGTCTCCCGGGAGTGAGTCACGAAATTGTAGATAGGAACATCAACCTGGAACATAAATTCATTTGTTTCTTTTGAATAACGAGTTGACCATCCTTTGTATGGGAAAGAGTGGACTTTTTTTGTAGCCAAAACCAAATTTCAGCCCAAAAGCAATCACCCTAATCGTAAATTCATTTGTTTCTAATGAATAACGAGTTACCCTTTTGTACGGGAAAGAGTGGAGTTTTTTTGTAGCCAAAACCAAAAGTCAGCCCAAAAGCAATCACCTTAGGGCTGATTGAGCGCTGACGAAAAAAGATTATTAAAAGTTAAAGCAACCTCCGTAGCCGAGTGGGTATCACACTAGGCTTGCACGCCGCAGATCTCAGGTTCGATTCCCGGCGGGGCCGAGGTTTTTTTCGGCTCTGTGCTTGGAGTTCGGGGTGCACTCAGCCTCGTGAGGACAATTGAGTAGCTGCTTTAATCGAGTAGCGACCAGTAGCGGCATTACAAGTCAAAGAAACAAGCTATGATAAATATGATATTGCTTCTATTGCTTGAAGATGATGATAAATATGATGATGATTGAGTAAATGAAAGACTTGTGATACTGTGATACTCACAAAGTTGTGAAGAGACTATAGCTTCACCACAACCAGCCTAGCTAGCTGGGAGTTTTTCAAAGGGTTTTCACTGCTTTTAATGAATAAGCACAAGTCCGCACGATGGTTGACTGCGGTTCAGGACGAGCCTGCTAAACATGGCTAGAGACCATCACCCCGGTGTATGGCAGATACAAAAAGATATCTTCTCTTTAATCTGCCATCACCATTCGGCGAAAGCTAAAGCCGCTACAACAGCAATGTAGCAGTTGTTTCATTGCCACGAAATAAAAATGGCGGGGGAAAAAACTCGTAAAATTTGTAGCCAAAACCAAATGTCAGCCCAAAGCAATCACTCTAGTTAGGGCTGATTGAGAAGCTGACGAAAAACGCCGACCCCGTCTGTAGACGTGAAAAGGCGAAGAAGAAGACCTTTATGAATTAATTAATTTTATTAAACCGGGTATTTTTTGTTGGCAGCTTCTCGACATGAAAGTATTCGTGGACACGGATGCGGATGTGCGTCTAGCGCGCCGACTCAAGCGCGACATTCTAGCGCGCGGGCGCGACCTGGAGGGAGTTATCAAGCAGTACGTCAACATGGTCAAGCCAGCCTTCTCCACCTTCATAGCTCCGTCCATGGTGAGTTATCTTGGTTGGTGTAGCGGTCAAAACACTCCCCTGGCAATCAAGTGTACAGGCATGTGATGAGAAAATACGGAGAATATATTGAGAAAAGAGTGAGACAGATTCAAGTGGAAGGACGAAAAACGAGAGGCAGGCGAAGAAAAGGTGGGAACGTGTGAACAAAGATCTGGAAGAGAAGGGTTTACCAGAGGAAGATGTAAATAACCGAGGCAGGTGAAAGCTGCTATCAAAAATATGGTGTGAACATCACACGACTTTCCTTATCCTATTGAATGATGCTTATTTGAGTGTTCTTTTACCCTAACTTTTAAAATATCTCTAACCGTTTTGTCGCTATAGCAATCTGCCTTGTAAGCGCTAAGTCGTGGGTTCCATTCTCGTCCGCCACGGATTTTATCCTGCAGGGATATGGTTCGTTCTCGGAACGGCTGACTTTCTCCTATCCTATCCTCCTCTCTTCGAATTCAGGGTGGTAGAAACTCCATTGCCTCGGTGGTGTAGTGGTCAAGGCGCTCGCCTGGTAAACAGGAGGGCGTGGGTTCAATCCCAGCCGAGGTATGGAATACCTACCTCGGTGGTGTAGTGGTCAAGGCGCTCGCCTGGTAAACAGGAGGGCGTGGGTTCAATCCCAGCCGAGGTATAGAATTTTATCCTCAATATAATTTGATAATTTGACCACAATAATAGTAGTAGCCTACTGCTGGTGTAAAGGGACTTTTCAGTCCTATGCGAGCAGTATAAATAAGCACTATTATTATTGTTAGAGTTCCCTCTTTCCTCTTAAAGAGATCCCCACCAATCTTCTTAAAATAATAATGGTAATCAACTTTTTCCGCGCTGTTTCAGGTGGAGCCGTTTGTGATTGGGATATGCGGTGGTTCAGCCTCGGGAAAAACCACAGTGGCTACCAAGATCATCGAAAGTTTGAACGTTCCCTGGGTCACGCTGTTGAGTATGGATTCTTTCTATAGGGTAAGTTTGCTTTCCCCCCTCTTAAAACTTAAAATAAATGAAGAAAACGGAAAGAAAAGAGACAATTCTCATGGCCGGGTTCACAAAGTGAGTTTAAACTCGATTTAAGTTTCTCGGATTAAGCAATCTAGCAGAAAACCGCCAAAAAACGGTCGAAATCTGTCCAAAAGTGGTCAAAATACCGCCAAGCGCAGCAACCATCTCAACCAAACGTTTTATGTAGCATCCTTGTCACATTTGTGAACTACATACAAAATTTCAAGTCTCTAGCTCATACCGTTCCCGAGATATTGGATATTGTTGATTTACACCGAAAACCGCCAAAAAGCGGCAAAATACCGCCAAGTGTTGCTCCGATCTTAACCAAAATTTTCGTGTCGCATCCATGTCACATTTGACAGCTTCTACATACCAAATTTCAAGTCTCTAGCTCTTACCGTTCTCGAGATATTTTGTTTACAGACAGACAGACACACACACACACACACACACACACACGGACCAATGGCTGAAACTTTGGATTTAGGCTCGGACCTCAAAACGTGTTTTGGCACTAAAAACTGACCATCGAAATTTTGACCCGATTACATTACTTTCCTTCCTATAGGATAAGGAATTTTTGTCTGTTCCCAGGTCCATGCTGATATTATAGTTCCTAGAGGTGGCGAGAACTGCGTTGCCATCGATCTCATAGTACAACATATTCATTCTCAATTACAAGCCGTAAGTAACCTCTATTCTATCTGTTTTCTAACATTGGCGAAAAAATTACATAAGTAAATTGCCTTTGAACTGCATTCCAACTTTTTAACTTTGACCAACTTTTTTTCCGGCTAACTTTTTCCAATTTTTTTCTCAACAACCTAGAAATGTTTTTGCATTAATCTAGTGCAACTGTTTTGCTCATTTTTCTTGTCTTTTAGTGTGTACTAGGTTTTACCATATCTTAACATTTGTTTCGCAACCTTTACGACGAATTTATCTTCTATTCCAAACGACTGATACGGCTTGTGATTGAGTTTGCACTGTCCCTGTTGCCGTTCAAAGTAAGTTTTCAGACAGCCTAATTAGTTCTTACTTCCGTGTTCTTGAGATAGGTGCGTTGGAAGGATCAGGGTTTATGGCCGATGGTCTCGGTTTGATGGATGGTTTGATTTCGGGACAAGACCTCCGTTTTAACGTTGTTACTTGTTACAGTTCCCCATATCTGTGGAAGTAAAGGGACCCTTCGGTCTCATTCTTGCAGTATAAACAGGGTATATTCTATTCTACATCGAACTTTTTTGATATCTGTGGGAGTAAAGGGACCCTTCGGTCTCATTCTTGCAGTATAAACAGGGTATATTCTATTCTATATCGAACTTTTTTGGTCATTATTAACGTGTCTCTTTTGCTTTCTCTGTCAGGGTGTCTCGGTCGACATGCCGCAGGGTTACACGTATGAGGGCAAGCGGTGCGCGGTGTCCAAAATCTGCGGCGTGAGTATACTGCGCGCAGGGGAAACCATGGAACAGGCCGTGCATGACGTGTGTAAGGATATAAGGATTGGGAAGATCCTGATTCAGACCAACAAGGCTACGGATGAGCCTGAGCTGTACTATCTACGACTGCCCAAGGATATTAAGGATTACAAGGTAATTATTGGCCTAAACCTTAACTATTACTTAGATATCTTAATCTACTCGTATTTTATCTTTTCGTCATTTTTACTTTCTCTATTTTTCCCTATTCTTCCTTCAACTACATACTTTTTCCTCCTTCACTATTATTGTTCCTTATTGTAAAAGTTAGGGTAAAAGAACACTCAAATTAGCATCATTCAATAGGATAAGGAAAGTCGTGTGATGTTCACACCAGATTTTTTTTTAATCCGAGAACCAAATAAATCAATGTCACTTCTTGGCACTATTTTGCTCTCAGCACATTATTATTGCATTTATTTATTTAACTGTATTATTATTCACTCTTAGGTCATTGATACTGTATTTATTTACATATTTCACCGTATTATTACGTATTCAATCTATTTATTTATTTTTAACGGCACTTTTTGACACTACTTTTCTATCAGCTCATCATTACTGTCTTTATTTTATTAAAATATTAAATCTACTTATTTTTCTTTTATAAATCTATTTATTTTCAACAATTTCAACAAGCTCACTACATCCCGAGCAGTACAATTTCATTATAATACGAGCTCTGAACGAGCTATCGACATCAAAATAATAATAAATATATCAATGAGCGGCAAGACGCAAGACAACTGATAAGAAATGCGCGTGCGTTGACTGCGCACAGAGCATTGCGCTGATTGACATGATGGCCTTTCGGTCCTCGAGGGAAGCGCCAAACATACGGGATGGGCATGCTACGACACAGACCACATGCGTCTAATATAGCCTTCAGGAACATCGTGGTCCAGTAGTATTCTAATGGCCATCATAGCAGCAGCACCAGTGGCAACGGTAGCGTCCATCAGTAATACCTGCAATAAAACGTCACTCCTTTAGCAAGGGAAATTTCAGAGCCAGTGGATGGTTTAGTGGACTGTATAGTTCTAAGCTACTACAAATGCCACTAAAGGCCTTTTTACTAAAAAAATGATGAATTGAAAGCTCCCTACTAAAAATGACGACAAGACGAAATTCTAGGTTACAATCAATTGGAAATTCTTCACATTTTTTTTGTTTACTTATATTTTTCAAAATTTCAAAATGGTGTTCAGAACTGGCGGGAATTTGAATTGAGGTGGTGCGAATTCGAATTAAGGGCGCAAACAGCCAGAAATAAAGAAAAATAGTTAGACTAATGATAAAAAAAAAGTGTTTCACAGCCGTTTTTATTTCGTAGCAAATGCAGGAACATCGTGGTCCAGTAGTATTCTAATGGCCATCATAGCAGCAGCACCAGTGGCAACGGTAGCGTCCATCAGTAATACCTGGAATAAAACGTCACTCCTTTAGCAAGGGAAATTTCAGGCTGGTCCCTCAGCTCCCCAGGCTGGTCCCCCAAGTCCCCAGCCAGAAATAAAGAAAAATAGTTAGACTATTCTATTCTATTATGGGACTGGTTGCTCCTCTCCCAAGAGAGTATGCAATTAACACTGCGACCTCTGTAGATCTAATGATAAAAAAAAAGTGTTTCACAGCCGTTTTTATTTCGTAGCAAATAAAACAACTGCTACATTAGACGCGTGTGGTCTGTCTCGCAGCATGCCCATCCCGTAGTATGCCTCTCCTCAGATGGGCGAGAAGAGACATAATACTTCCCATTTAGGTGCTGGGTCAACACGAGAACACCAGAAAGTAACCCGTTGAAATATTTGTGATGGAAAAACGAGTGTAAATTTTCGTCAATGGTGATGGTGAGATTCGAATTAGAAAATGATCTAATTTAAAAAAAAAAAAAAAAAAAACATGCACGACTCGGAATAATAATGTCTGGTGCATTTTACATACTCGTTATATTATGGTCTTTCGTTCCTAAAGGCCCATTCTCACTTGTCGTGAGTTTCATCCGATTTTTTTTCGAATGTCCTGTAGACAATGTAATTTAAATGAGAGTGTTCCCACTACACACGACACGACTTTTTTTCCGACCGAGAAGTGGAAACTGGCCTCCAAGGTTCGCCACATTGAGTTTTGTTCCTAATCTGGTCCACTTGTAATGAAAGTGTTTAGAAGTGCACACAGAACTTTGAGACATGCATGATGCACGAGAGATATACATAGATACTCGTAGAAGCTGAACCACTCAAGCCGGTTTTTGTACGATGCAGACAGCAGACAAATGAAGAGGCGGACCTCGAATACTAAACCTCAAACCCACCTCCGTGGCCGAGTAGTCAAGAACACGGGCTCTCAACCTGGAGGTGCTGGGTTCGAATCCCGACCAGGGCGGAAATTTTCTAACCACACTTTTCCGATCTTGGACAGGCATGGATGTAAAAAGAATGAGCCTTGATGTGTTGCGAAAGTAGTGCTGAGGTACTTTTTTTTTCTCTTTTAAACCTCTCTTTCTTGCTCCGTGCACTTCAATTCTATCGAATTTCTTTCCCACAATCCTAGTTCTCGTTCTCGCTGGCCTCCAAGGTTCGCCACATTGAGTTTTGTTCCTAATCTGGTCCACTTGTAATGAAAGTGTTTAGAAGTGCACACAGAACTTTGAGACATGCATGATGCACGAGAGATATACATAGATACTCGTAGAAGCTGAACCACTCAAGCCGGTTTTTGTACGATGCAGACAGCAGACAAATGAAGAGGCGGACCTCGAATACTAAACCTCAAACCCACCTCCGTGGCCGAGTAGTCAAGAACACGGGCTCTCAACCTGGAGGTGCTGGGTTCGAATCCCGACCAGGGCGGAAATTTTCTAACCACACTTTTCCGATCTTGGACAGGCATGGATCATGGATGTAAAAAGAATTGATGTATTGCGAAAGTAGTGCTGAGGTACATTTTTTTTTTTCTCTTTTAAACCTCTCTTTCTTGCTCCGTGCACTTCAATTCTATCGAATTTCTTTCCCACAAATCTAGTTCTCGTTCTCATCTCTAATCTCCACGTAAACATGCCACTCCTGTACCTTCTTAAGTCTAGTACGCACTGGAAACATTTGTTTCGCAGCAGTTGTGCAAAGGTTGCGAAACAAATGTTAAGATATTGTAAAACCTAGTACACACTAAAAGACAAGAAAAATGAGCAAAACAGTTGCTAGACTGATGCAAAAACATTTCTAGGTTGTTGAGAAGAAAATTGGAAAAAGTTAGCCAGAAAAAAAAAGTTGGTCAAAGTTAAAAAGTTGGAATGCAGTTCAAAGGCAATTCTTATGTAATTTTTTCGCCAATGTTAGAAAGCAGATAGAATAGAGGTTACTTACGGCTTGTAATTGAGAATGAATATGTTGTACTATGAGATCGATGGCTACGCAGTTCTCGCCACCTCTAGGAACTATAATATCAGCGTGGACCTTGCAACAGACAAAAACACAGCCATTGTTAAGATAGAAAAAAGGAATTTTAATTGTGTTAAGCGTTAAGCTTGTTATACACTACGCTGATTTTCATGTTGTTTTCAAATGCTCGGAGTTGACTATTAGGTCATTTTCCCTACGCTAAATTGTATGACTTGACTTGGACTCGAACCACCAGCCTCCAGATTCAAAGTCCACCGTGCTAACGACTATACCACTGAGATTGGTTTGTTAAGATAGAGGGGGGCTTTGAACAGGGAGGATACCAGCCTGAAAGTTTTCTTGATAAAGAAATATCAAAGGTTGAGTGTGAAGAACATCCACTTTTTTTTGCAAAACCAAATGTCAGCTAAAAGCAAGCAATCACCTTAGGGCTGATTGAGAGACTGACGAAAAACGCTGACCCCGTCTGTACACGGGAAAAGGCGAGGAAGACAGACTAGTCCAGTGGTAAGCGCTTGCTTACCATGCAAAAGATTCTGGGTTAGGTGCGAATCATATATGGAATAGTAGGAACCTAATGAACGTGGTAAAAATGTGCAGTGATGGTTGGGTGGAAGAGCTTCCTGTGTGAGAATTCTGCCAACTTCTTCGTGGCATTTTCCCACCCAGGTGGGGTCGGCGTTTTTTGATAGCAGCTTTCACCTGCCTCGGTTATTTACATCTTCCTCTGGTAAACCCTTCTCTTCCAGATCTTTGTTCACACATTCCCACCTTTTCTTCGCCTGCCTCTCGTGTTTCGTCCTTCCACTTGAATCCGTCTCACTCTCTTCTCAATATATTCTCCATATCTCATCACATGCCTGTACCCTTGATTGCCAGGGGAGTGTTTTGACCGCTACACCAACCAAGATAACTCACCATGGACGGAGCTATGAAGGTGGAGAAGGCTGGCTTGACCATGTTGACGTACTGCTTGATAACTCCCTCCAGGTCGCGCCCGCGCGCTAGAATGTCGCGCTTGAGTCGGCGCGCTAGACGCACATCCGCATCCGTGTCCACGAATACTTTCATGTCGAGAAGCTGCCAACAAAAAATACCCGGTTTAATAAAATTAATTAATTCATAAAGGTCTTCTTCTTCGCCTTTTCACGTCTACAGACGGGGTCGGCGTTTTTCGTCAGCTTCTCAATCAGCCCTAACTAGAGTGATTGCTTTGGGCTGACATTTGGTTTTGGCTACAAATTTTACGAGTTTTTTCCCCCGCCATTTTTATTTCGTGGCAATGAAACAACTGCTACATTGCTGTTGTAGCGGCTTTAGCTTTCGCCGAATGGTGATGGCAGATTAAAGAGAAGATATCTTTTTGTATCTGCCATACACCGGGGTGATGGTCTCTAGCCATGTTTAGCAGGCTCGTCCTGAACCGCAGTCAACCATCGTGCGGACTTGTGCTTATTCATTAAAAGCAGTGAAAACCCTTTGAAAAACTCCCAGCTAGCTAGGCTGGTTAAGGTTAGCTGTTCTCCTCCCTGTTTATAGTCCCACAGCCAGACGCTAGTCTACTCTCTGTTTAACGTCCCCTAGCCAGACAAAACTGCTACATTAGTCTCATGTGGTCTGTGTCGCAGCATGCCCATAATGTCCATCGCATAGTATACCTCTCATTAGAAGAGACACAATACTTCCCATTCAGGTGCTGGGTTACCACGAGAACATGAGAAGGTAACGAGTTGAAATATTAGCAAACTTACCTCTAACACCTGAGGATTGTGAAAAGCCAGAATACCCTCAAATATAATCACATTGGCTCCGTACATGGGCTTGGTTCTCGTCTCCCGGGAGTGAGTCACGAAATTGTAGATAGGAACATCAACCTGGAACATAAATTCATTTGTTTCTTTTGAATAACGAGTTGACCATCCTTTGTATGGGAAAGAGTGGACTTTTTTTGTAGCCAAAACCAAATTTCAGCCCAAAAGCAATCACCCTAATCGTAAATTCATTTGTTTCTAATGAATAACGAGTTACCCTTTTGTACGGGAAAGAGTGGAGTTTTTTTGTAGCCAAAACCAAAAGTCAGCCCAAAAGCAATCACCTTAGGGCTGATTGAGCGCTGACGAAAAAAGATTATTAAAAGTTAAAGCAACCTCCGTAGCCGAGTGGGTATCACACTAGGCTTGCACGCCGCAGATCTCAGGTTCGATTCCCGGCGGGGCCGAGGTTTTTTTCGGCTCTGTGCTTGGAGTTCGGGGTGCACTCAGCCTCGTGAGGACAATTGAGTAGCTGCTTTAATCGAGTAGCGACCAGTAGCGGCATTACAAGTCAAAGAAACAAGCTATGATAAATATGATATTGCTTCTATTGCTTGAAGATGATGATAAATATGATGATGATTGAGTAAATGAAAGACTTGTACCTAATACTGTGATACCCACAAAGTTGTGAGAAAGCTCTCTGCTTTAACACAAAGATACCATGATTTGATTGAATTTGATTCATTCCCTATGTCCAGGGTACGGTTTTATTTGTCCATTTTGGTAGGTAACACTTTAAATTTCCTTTCATTTGTTCAATGTTCAAAAAATGGTCTGGTTCGAGAGCATACCCGAATTTAGGCTTTTTTTTTTTTTTTTTTTTTTTTTTATTTTTTTTTTTTTTTTTTTTTTTTTTTTTTTTTTTTTGAAAACAACAACAACATGTGGGAGAATGACCTAATGGCCAAGTTCCCGACATTTGAAAACAACATTTAAGGTTAAATTCCACTCACCTTCTTCCCCTCTTTCAACCTCTGCAGTGTGGGTAGGAGAAGTTCAAAATCAAACGCATCCGGATGATCAAAGTTATATTCATTTTGGGCCGCCTTCTTGTGTTGCTCTTCATTTAAAACCTGGAAAAAAAAAATAATAGGTAAAATGAAATAGATATTCGTTAATAATAATAGACCTAAAATCCCTTACTTTGACAAAAATTGAACCTCCCTCTGTTTAACAGGCGAGCGTCTTGACCACTATACCACCAAGGCAGGTTAAAAGTAACAATATCTACATAGGTTGTGGGCAAGTCTGTTCTCTCAGTAGTCCCCAAATTTGGTCTCAATGAAGTTCAGTTTGTACCAGAGGCCTGGTCCACAAGTTCAAGTTAAACTTTTGGATTAAGCAATCTAATTGGATGATTTTTTTTTTCTTAACCAATTACTTAGATTGATTAATCCGAGAAACTTACTTAAATCGAGTTTAAACTCACTTTGTGAACCCGGCCATGAGAATTGTCTCTTTCTTTCCGTTTTCTTAATTTATTTTAAGTTTGAAGAGGGGGGAAAGCAAACTTACCCTATAGAAAGAATCCATACTCAACAGCGTGACCCAGGGTACGTTCAAACTTTCGATGATCTTGGTAGCCACTGTGGTTTTTCCCGAGGCTGAACCACCGCATATCCCAATCACAAACGGCTCCACCTGAAGCAGCGCGGAAAAAGTTGATTACTATTTTTATTTTAAGAAGATTGGTAGGGATCTGTTTAAGAGGATAGAGGGAACTCTAACAATAATAATAGTGCTTATTTATACTGCTCGCATAGGACTGAAAAGTCCCTTTACTCCAGCAGTAGGCTACTACTATTATTGTGGTCAAATTATCAAATTATATTGAGGATAAAATTCTATACCTCGGCTGGGATTGAACCCACGCCCTCCTGTTTACCAGGCGAGCACCTTGATCACTACACCACCGAGGCAATGGAGTTTCTACCACCCTGAATTCGAAGAGAAGGAGGATAGGATAGGAGAAAGCTAGCCATTCCGAAAACGAACCTCACCTATTGAGGTTGAAGTTAGCCTCGGGCGGGAATCGAACCCGCAACCTAGCCAACTAGGCTGGCATAAACAAGGTTTTATTTACACATTTGTAAACTATACCTAGGAAATACAGAAGACCTTGTTTAGACTGCGGGAGTAAAGGGACTTTTTTGGTCTCATTCGAGCAGGATAAACAAGGTATATTCTATTCTATTATTCATTATTATAAGAGGATTGGTGTTTGATAGAGTGAACTCCAACAATGGAGGTTTTGTCGTCCCGAAATCGAAGAGAGGAGGATAGGATAGGAGAAAGTCGCCGTTCCGAGAACGAACCATATCCCTGCAGGATAAAATCCGTGGCGGACGAGAATGGAACCCACGACTTAGCGCTTACAAGGCAGATGCGCTACCTTCCAAGCCAACTAGGCTGGCAATCGGCTGGACTTTTCTAAACTCTACCTAGGAAATTATAAGATCTTGTTTGGACTCTGGGAGTAAAGGGACTTTTCAGTCTCATTCTGGCAGGATAAACAAAGTCAATCATATTTTTTCAGCCAACTAGGCTGGCAATCGGCTGGACTTTTCTAAACTCTACCTAGGAAATTATAAGATCTTGTTTGGACTCTGGGAGTAAAGGGACATTTCAGTCTCATTCTGGCAGGATAAACAACGTCAATCATATTTTTTTCCCCTTAGGCTTTATTTTTTGGGGCTTTATTTATCTAGCCTTTAGATTACCTGTTCGCCAGCCTTGTTATACCAGGGCGGTCTGCCGGCCGTGTATATGGTCCGTGTCTTGCTCTGCAGAATGGACTCGGCACTCAGCTTCTTAGTCGAGGACTTGCCCGTCTTCGACATGGAGGTGGTACGCTGACGAGACGAATAATAATAATAATAATAATAATAATAATAATAATAATAATAATAATAATAATAATAATAATAATAATAATAATAATAATAATAATAATAATAATAATAATAATAATAATAATAATAATAATAATAATAATAATAATAATAATAATAATAATAATAATAATAATAATAATAATAATAATAATAATAATAATAATAATAATAATAATAATAATAATAATAATAATAATAATAATAATAATAATAATAATAATAATAATAATAATAATAATAATAATAATAATAATAATAATAATAATAATAATAATAATAATAATAATAATAATAATAATAATAATAATAATAATAATAATAATAATAATAATAATAATAATAATAATAATAATAATAATAATAATAATAATAATAATAATAATAATAATAATAATAATAATAATAATAATAATAATAATAATAATAATAATAATAATAATAATAATAATAATAATAATAATAATAATAATAATAATAATAATAATAATAATAATAATAATAATAATAATAATAATAATAATAATAATAATAATAATAATAATAATAATAATAATAATAATAATAATAATAATAATAATAATAATAATAATAATAATAATAATAATAATAATAATAATAATAATAATAATAATAATAATAATAATAATAATAATAATAATAATAATAATAATAATAATAATAATAATAATAATAATAATAATAATAATAATAATAATAATAATAATAATAATAATAATAATAATAATAATAATAATAATAATAATAATAATAATAATAATAATAATAATAATAATAATAATAATAATAATAATAATAATAATAATAATAATAATAATAATAATAATAATAATAATAATAATAATAATAATAATAATAATAATAATAATAATAATAATAATAATAATAATAATAATAATAATAATAATAATAATAATAATAATAATAATAATAATAATAATAATAATAATAATAATAATAATAATAATAATAATAATAATAATAATAATAATAATAATAATAATAATAATAATAATAATAATTAAAAAAACGTACAATTTTTATAACCATCAATTCAAAAGAAAAATTTGCAGACTACAGCAGCGAAAAACACCATGATTTTTTTATAAGTTTTTTAACCATCAATTTATCACCCTTTAAAATATTATTCATTAAATGTTGGACACCCTGTATAAGCCTACAGAAACCCTAAAGAAAGAAAAGCCCAAATGTGTTGACCTCAATGACATTGGTTTAATTTCTCCACAACAAACACACACTGTATAATTGGGCTCTTTTCAGTCTCCTCCTAGCCAGGAACGTATCTAAGATTTTGTCAAGGGGGAGGGGGAGAGGGGGAGAGAGGGAGGGAGAGAGAGAGCAAAAACAATGAATGGAGCAGTTGCAAATGGGTAAAAATTAATAATAATCCAAACTGAGGTCATAACTCCAAAAAGTAACTTTACTTAAAAGGTCGAAAATTCAATTTTTAACTGCTGTTCTAATGAAAAAGTTCAAAGAGTTGTGACGTCAGATTTCACGTCAAAATGCGCAGAAACGCTTGCGCACAAACAAAGCGGGAGTCATAAATTATGACGTCATCGCCTACGGGAGCGTATACCGTGACGTCAAAGTTCACGATTTACCGATATTTTTTAAATCGATTTATCTCGGGCTCTAGAAGTCATAGAAGAAAAAGAAAAATTCCGTTGGTCCTCATTTTTTCTGCTCTATGACTTTGCAATATCACCCAAGTAAGTGCAACTGATCTATTGATGTAGGGGAGTTGATGCTCCAAATTTTTGGAGTCTGGCCTACAGTAAAGGGGGAAAAAGGGCTCAAGGATGGCCCCTTGTCCCCCCCCCCAAATACAGCCCTGATCCTAGCACTACAAAACGAGGCATGATAACATTGTAAACAAGGCTTTATTCCATTGACAAATAAATTGTATGTCTCTCCGAATATTTTCTTATCTTGTTTGAGTCAAACAGGTGACCCCTGTTTTCACATGCAAGACACTTGCACGTGACAAAGAATATAAGTAGAGCAATTAAAAAATATGAGTTCTCAGTTCTCATAGCTTATTAGAATCAGAGAATCACAGTGGTGTGTCATCAATGGCAGCTAGGGGAGCACAACTTCCTTTCTTCTAGGTTTGATAACATTGTAAACAAGACCCACCCCATTTGGTAGGGGAGCACAACTTCCTTTCTTCTAGGTTTGATAACATTGTAAACAAGACCCACCCCATTTGGTACTTCTTCTTCTTCTTCTTCTTCTTCTTCTTCTCCTCTTCCATGTACAGATGAGGTCAGCGTTTTTCATCAGCCTCTCAATCAGCCCTAACTAGCCTCCTCACACCAAAGCCAAAATTCAAGTTTTACTAACAATGGCAGCTAGGGGAGCACAACTTCCTTTCTTCTAGGTTTGATAACATTGTAAACAAGACCCACCCCATTTGGTACTTCTTCTTCTCCTCTTCACCGTTTTCTATGTACAGATGAGGTCAGCGTTTTTCATCAGCCTCTCAATCAGCCCTAACTAGCCTCCTCACGCCAAAGCCAAAATTCAAGTTTTACTAGCTTAAAGCCCAAGGTCCACACACAAGGACCTTAAAATTATATTGCTAAATGCCCAAACCATTTTTGAACTTCTCCTCGGTAAACTGTGGACCATGGAGGTACTATTTTAAATACGATATTTTTCAGTGAAGTGAAGCCAATTTATATGTTGTTTTTGTTTTATCCACAAGAGGAGAACATGTGTTTTCAATTCCGGGCTTTTACCAATATTTTATGTCCACGGGCGTGGACCTTGGGCATAAGTTCAAAAATAGTCTGGGCTTTTTCAAAATTCTGGGCTTTTACCGATATTTTTTTTATGTCCATGGGCGTGCACCTTGGGCGTTAACCAAGAAGAAGTTCAAAAATAGTCTGGGCTTTTAGAAAAATAAATTTTGTGTCCACAAGTGTGGACCTTGGGTGTGAGGAGGCTAGGGTGATTGCTTTGGGCTGGCATTTAGTTTTGGCTGCAATTTTTTTTGGTTTTGGGATGCCCTTCACACTCAACCTTTGCCATTTCTTTAGCAGGGGAAATTCAGGCTGGTATACCTACTCCCTGTTTACAGAACAAAATTTTAAAATAAAGGAAAAATCCAATTTAGGGTTCCCTGAGTTAATTTTTTTCCAAGGCTAAGCAAGATTCAAAGCTTGGTGTACTTAGTAGAACTGCTAGTAAATCATACTCACTTCCAGCAGCACTAGTTGGTCTGGATGGTGGAGGTGTTGGGTGGATGAGAGACATTCGGTAGTTGTAGTCATCGAGATTCTCATCTTCCTCTGGGATGTCACGGAAAAACACATGTTCATCATATCCGTCACTAAAAAAAAAAGCTGCTAAGTATGTTGCTACTAACAAACTCAAGTTATCAAATAATTAGGTACCCACTATTTTTCTTCTCTCTTCTGCAATCATGTGGAAAACAACACTTTGAATTTACAGCATAATTTCTCAGCAACAACTTAACGTTAACAATTTAAATAAAAAGAAATGGATAAAGAATGTTCTTTGTTTCAAAAAAAAAAAAAAAAAAAGGTCTCTTCAACTGCATTTTAAATGGGGAAAAAATGTAAACAAACATTGGTTCCCCAGTCTCCTACATTCATAGTAGTTTGTGAAGAGTTCAGGAATCTCTGGAACACATTTCTATTAAATAGGGGATAGGATATAAGAAAGCCATGTGTTTACAAACTTACCTACTCTGTTTAAGATCAAGTTTCCTATGGAATGGAAATGAATCCATGACCAAGCTCTTACAAGGCTGATGTGCTACCTTCCAAGCTAAGTAACTAGGCCAGTGGCTTGGTAAATTTAAATATGATGATCCCAAATAATAAAAAAAAAAAAAAAAAAGGTCTCTTCAACTGCATTTTAAATGGGGAAAAAATGTAAACAAACATTGGTTCCCCAGTCTCCTACATTCGTAGTAGTTTGTGAAGAGTTCAGGAATCTCTGGAACACATTTCTATTAAATAGGGGATAGGATATAAGAAAGTCAGGTGTTTACAAACTTACCTACTCTGTTTAAGATCAAGTTTCCTATGGAATGGAAATGAATCCATGACCAAGCACTTACAAGGCTGATGTGCTACCTTCCAAGCTAAGTAACTAGGCCAGTGGCTTGGTAAATTTAAATGTGATGATCCCAAATAAATTGATAGCCATTAGGATGGACTCTTTTGGACAAATGCACTTAGGTAATGTGATGATCCCAAATAAATTGATAGCCATTAGGATGGACTCTTTTGGACAAATGCACTGACTTAAATACCAATGAAATGATTTAACTCACTTTAAGGCCAGCCAAACACTATGAGGTAGACCATGACAGGTACACCTGATTGTGTGTGTTCTCATCAGGTAGGTATCAGGTAGACCTGACAGACACATCTTTTCAGCAGTACCTGTCAGGTCTACTTGATAGTGTGTGCTCTTCAGATGTCAGATATTGCCTGATCAGGTGTACCTGTCAGGTCTACCTGATAGTGAGTGGCTGACCTAACATGGGTCAGCAGTCACATGTTCAAGTGGTTGTTAACATATGAGTATTCTTGAAGGCTGTTGGGGCATAATCCAAGACTCGCCGAGATAGTATATATTACAGTCACTTCCCCGGGGTTACTAGCAACATCCACCGGCCATACCGCCACGATCCGGTTTCTTGTCAATTGTCACGCGGTCAGGGGCCTCCAGAGGGTCGCGGCCGGAGGTCTTGTCGTAGATCGCAGTGGCCAATTCAATGAAAGCCTTCTCAATGTTGATGTTCGCTTTGGCCGAGGTCTCCATGAATCGCACTCCGTACTCGCGGGCTATCGCTTCGCCGCGGTGTTTGCAGACCCAGCTATTAACAACCTGTGGCTATGAAAAGAAAAAATAGCCAATTAAGCAATGTGAGTCAAATTTCACATCAGTGTCATCACAACAGCAGACCCAGCTATTAACAACCTGTGGCTATGAAAAGAAAAAATAGCCAATTAAGCAATGTGAGTCAAATTTCACATCAGTGTCATCATCATCATCATCACAACAGCAGTCTGGCATGATGACCAATGATTTTTCATTTATGGTGAAGTGCACTGGTTGTAGGTTTGACATGCAAAATCTGTCCAATATGCATATTTTACCACCTATGCAAGTAGGATGTACGTAGGTAGATAATATTTGTCACCAACCAGGAAAGGAAATGATTGTCCAACCAAGCAAAACTTAATTGGGAAGATAAAACGAGGTCATGGCTGGAATGGAAAACACATTTTGTGTTGGTTCGCAAGGAAAACGTGACAAAAGAAAAGATGAAAGAGTCACCTCTTTCTTCGGAATCTTACCTATCTGAGCTGGCAGAACTGGGGGGATCAAATCCTGTGGCAGCCATTTGACGAAGGGAACGCGAAAAAAGCTTGCACTTTTATGTCAATCGCATCTAAGGAGTAACGAAAAAAAAGGAAAAAACTCTGCAAAAAGTAGGTAATTCGCAAGTGTAACAATTTTTTCGGAAGGACTTGGGAACTCTCTGCAGTTTAAATACTAGCTGGTTGCTGAAGAAAGAATGGAAATTCGAAAGCCAAGGAAAAAGGAAAAATTTCGGAAACTTCCACAGCTTGCAGACGTGAGTTGAGAGTTGAGTTGAATTTTCAAACTCAAATCTCGAATCTCGATTTCTCTTGCAGTACATTTTTTACAAAAAAAAAAAAAAAAAAAAAAAAAAAAAAAAACGAGGGATTAGTTTTTATGCTCAAGTTAGCTTTATCTAAATAAAATTACTAAAACATCCCCCTCCCCTTTTTGTAATTCAGCAAGGTCTTCTAATGTTAACATTTTTGCATCATGCTATGTTATTAAACCCATAAAATACATGAGAGCTTGATTAGACTGCAGGGATAATTGGGTAAAGAGACTTTTCAGTCTCATTCGAGGAGGATAAACAAGGTATATTCTATTCTATTCAGAAACGATTGGAAAGCAGTTGGTCCAATCATGCTGACTTCATACCACCGTATCAGGTTTTAATACTTATTCTGTCCTAAATTTTCGAACCTCTCTGCAAAATTTGAGAGATCTGTGGCTAAAGTTAATGTCCTAAGACCGGCGAGCTAATTTTGAACTTTTTCAATGTATTGGCGTAAATAGCGGCCAAACCGTACATTTCTCGAGGTTGGTCATTTTCTATTAAGGAGCGCGGTAGCGCTCCGCCCCGCCAAGTCAAGAAAGTTTGACCGTAGAAATTATAAAGAACCTCCCCGCAAAGTTTGATTGACTGGGGCCGAAAACTAACGTCCTGAGAAGAGTGAACATTTTTGAGCTTTTTCAAAACCTAAAGTCTTGAATAGCGGCCAAGCCGTACATTTCTCGAGGTTCGTCCCAAGGAGACTTTTGATCAACATTTAATAAAGAACCTCTCTGCAAAGTTTGATTGACTTGGGCCGAAAACAAAAGTCCTGAGAAGAGTGAACATTTTTGAGCTTTTTCAAAATCTAAAGTCTTGAATAGCGGCCGAGCCGTACATTTCTCGAGGTTCGTCCCAAGGAGACTTTTGATCTACATTTAATAAAGAACCTCTCTGCAAAGTTTGATTGACTTGGGCAGAAAGCTGAAGTCCTGAGAAAAGTGAATATTTTTTAGCTTTTTCAAAATCTAGTCTTGAATATCAGCCAAGCCATACATTTCTCAAGGTTGGTCCCAAGGACACTTTTGATCTACATTTAATAAAAAACCTCTCTGCAAAGTTCAAGGAATGGAAACTCTTTTTCAAAGATTTGGTTTTAAATGGCAGCTGAAGTCTAACTGCATAAAAAAAAGCTTGTGTTATAATTCTAACTTTTTCAAAAAAACATTCCTTTCTTTCTTGTAGCACAAGAAAAGTCAGAAAAGGGCCACTCATCATACTTTGTCTTACCTAGAATCATTTTCTCAACATCTTCATTAGCATGTTCGTCTATGTTACGTAACCACTTCAATATGTTATCAAAACTCTTCTCATTTGTTATATCATATACAAGCATAATACCCATTGCACCACGATAGTATGATGTGGTGATTGTGTGGAATCGTTCTTGACCAGCAGTGTCCCTGGAATTTAAAACAAAGGAGCAATCTCAGTAAATGTAATAGATGATGGACCATTTCACAATACATTGTGACAAGAAACACCACATTACATGAGAAAAATTTTGCAGGTTTTTATAGAGGAGCAAGAAACTGATTTTTTTTCCTTTTTTAGAGTAAATAATGGAAGAGGTGAACAGCCAAAATGCAACATGGATTTCTCCTAATTGTGACACACTAAGATGAAAATCAAAGGTATAGGCCTATAGTGATAGCATCTTTTTTCTTGTTCAATGAGGAAAACAGAAGGGAAGAGAGTGCATTTTACCATATTTGAAGCTTGATTTTCTTTCCTTTCAGATCAACTGTTTTGATTTTAAAGTCAATTCCTGAAACCAAAAGAAACACAATATTGTTAGACATGGAAAAAATAAAATAATAATGAAGAAAATTACAAATGCAATACATATTGACTTGGTTCAATAATATATTGAATTTTGGCCCCAGAAAAAAAAAAACAATAATTTTATTATAAAGAGTTCAAGAATTTGGCATGTTGATTTTCTTGGCAGAACTGTAATCAAATTCTTCTCATATGCATATCCATACAAACAGAGAACAGTATGTTCATTATTTTCTTTGTCACGAAAATCATTTCTTTTTTTTTTCTTCAAAAACTGTCCAATGTGTGGCTCCTTTATATTGTAAATCGGTAGAATTAGTCATAATACAGGGTGCTTAGTGTGAGTTGTAGGCTATCATTTTATGACACACCCCTAGAAAATTCACTTTTTTCCCTAAAGAAAATGTCAATTTGCAGTTTCAGGAATGAATATATCAAATATTCATCAATTCTGAAACTAATTATTAGGTAAGTACCTACGAAAAACGAAATTTTACTTCAAATTCTTCAAAAGTTGTGAGGTCTTGAGAATCTCCAGAATCCCCAATGAGTAGCAGTTTGAACAGAAAGTCATAGGTTTTCTTTGCCATGGTAAATTGCTAATTGAAAACTATTGAATTCGACCAAATGCGGGGACACCAAGAAGTTTTCTCTTTTCAGGAAAATCACAGTTTCCACTCAGTCTCGGATAGTTCACTTTTTCTTTTATCTGTCTACCTATTTTCTATTTTCACTTTCCACTGAAAATTTTCTGGTTTATTTTTTTATTTTTTTTGTTTTTCTTTTTTTCCATTCGAGTGTGACGTCATTTTCATTTTTTATTATTGCAATGTTGCCAATCTGTATGATGGAGCTTTTAAAAAACGCCCAATAAAATTTTCTTTCAGGCAAAAAATTAAACGAAAATTATTATTTATGAACAAAAAAAAAATAATAAAATAATGAAAACCCTTTAATTAAAAAAGTTTCTGGGTTAAAATAAATTCAAATAAAGTGAAAACATTTTCCTGTTCACTGTTCGCCTGCCATAAACTAAACGGGAATTCAGCTAAAAGTGGAAATTTCGGTGTACACGAGCCGCTGATCCGCTGCAAACAAAAATTAGGAAGTCCCTTCAATTTTCATTTTATCAGCTGATATTTTGTAAATAAAAGACTTGTCGCCTATCGAGATCTCGCTGAAAGTGACCTCTTATCAAAGACGGATCTGGCGAAAACTTTCAACTTTCCGTTTTTGACGAAAATTTCGACTTTTTTCAGAATGTAAAAAATAATCTAACCGGCCCTTCGAAGGATCTGTTTTCCGAACGCTAAATTTTCCTTCCCACCATCATGTAGTTTTTTTTCTTCTTTTTAAGGAGCTCAACTTATAACTCCATGGTTCTTTTATATTTGAATTTGTAACGATGGAGGTCATAGTCTCAAAATCGAAGAGAGTAGCAGAACGAGAAAGCCAGCATCAGTTAAAAATTATCATTTATTCTGATTAGTATATGCCTGATCAGGTGTACCTGTCAGGTCTACCTGATAGTGAGTGGCTGACCTAACATGGGTCAGCAGTCACATGTTCAAGTGGTTGTTATTTGTTAACATATGAATATTCTTGAAGGCTGTTGGGGCATAATTTCCCCAGATTCTCACAGGTTAACAACCACTTTCAATGAGATTGCAGACCCAGAACTCCATGGTTCTTTTATATTTGAATTTGTAACGATGGAGGTCATAGTCTCAAAATCGAAGAGAGTAGCAGAACGAGAAAGCCAGCAGTTAAAAATTATCATTTATTCTGATTAGTATAAATAAGTTTGCCTGGGCGGGCAGGACTCGAACACAAAACTTATAGCGCTATCCTCCAAGCGCAAAAGCTAACTAGGATAGCTACATTTTTTCTCTTGTCAATACAATGAAGTTGTCCTCCAGAAGACACATATAAGGTTCGTTTTAGGAACGACTTGCTTTCTTCAGTCTATACCTTTTTCTCTTTCCAGAAGACACATATAAGGTTCCAGAAGACACATATAAGGTTCCAGAAGACACATATAAGGTTCGTTTTAGGAACGACTTGCTTTCTCCAGTCTATACCTCCATGGATTTGGCGACTAGACCTTAGCAAAAAATCCCTCCATCCCTGCAAACCTCGATTCTTCCCCCCACGTGTAGGGAAACTCTTTAAAATCTGGCAACACTTCTCTTGGAAAAGACCGATGGGAAGCTGGCAACATTTTCCAAGCGTAAGCAAAACCTGGCGGATGCTTTTTGAACTACAATTATCAAGAGCTTTTCACACGATGCACTAAAATGGCATGGCGCGAATTTGAATTTTTTACTTACACCAGTCAAGTACCGAGTAAATTCTAAATTCGTAGCTCATATAACAAACCATTTTGAGTTTGCGTGCTTATATTACCAGTAAAATAACAGCACGAAAAGCTGACATCATCATCAATTCTAAATTCGTTTGTCTTGATAAAAAATTAAACCCCAAACCACAATTAACTCTTGATTTCTATTCCATTATAATTTTAATTTCATAAAGAATTTTAATGAAATTTTGTACACAGGGTCTTGGAATAGAAAATCTACCTGTACCAAAATAAAATCTTTCTACACTTTTTTAGAATGGTGTAAGCTTTAGCTTGGATTTATTTATTTTTTATATAATATATATTTACAATATTAATCTTATATTATCAAAAAAAGACAAAATAAAAATCCCTTTATCTTTTGGTAGCAACATAAAGCAAGAAAAAAATAAAAATGAAATTGTATTGTGTCAATACAAAAGAAAAATTCTATTGATTCGGAATGAATAAAAAGTACAGCTTTACTCATCACGATTCATTAATTTTGTTACAACATAATTAAAAAATAATAATCATAATTAGAATTACCTATGTAGAAAAAAATAAGCC
Organism: Diaphorina citri; assembly: GCF_000475195.1. Classification (NCBI taxonomy): domain Eukaryota; kingdom Metazoa; phylum Arthropoda; class Insecta; order Hemiptera; family Psyllidae; genus Diaphorina; species Diaphorina citri. The sequence goes on along the minus strand of NW_007377988.1, from coordinate 293,063 downwards.
CCCTTTTAAGTAAATAATGTTGTGCAAATAAATTAAAATAATAAATAAGATAAAAAATATAGGTACATAATGGGTTTAAAAAATCTTTTAACAGTCCAATTTTTTTACAGGGGAAAAATAGAAAATAAAATTATTGGATTCTGATAATAACCAAACGAGAGAAAATTTTGGGTTGCGTGTTGTTTTTTTTTTTCAAATAGTTTTACTCCACTATAATTTTCATTATTTTTGGTGTCGCGCGACACGTTTCCACTATGCGATTTTTATCGCGCGACCCTGTCGCGCGGCAAAAATCGCGTTGGTGGAAATCCACCTTAAGACTTTGTATCCGCGAAAGAGCATATTTGGAAAAGAATTTGGAACTAAAAAGACAAAATATTATGGTACCAAATAAACCAATATGTCAACAGATTACCATCCAGCTATCATTAATGGTGAAGTTCTTTCCTTTGAATTTTATATGTGTTAAGCATGGATGCTTGTGACTAACACATTGTAAGTTTTACAACTCTAGATCGAACCACCACCCTCTAGATCCGAACTCCACAGTGCTAACCACTCCTGCGGTTGGACTTCGGAAATTCGACGAGGCGTTCTTTGTAAAAGTAAGAATAAGGCATTAAGATATGAAAAAAGAACACCCTAAAAATGTGTGAAAAACCTCTGCACTCGCAGATACAACCTAAACAACAACTAGAAACAAACAGTCACCACCCATTCAAGTACCATCCACGCTCGCCGTTGCTCAACTTAAGTGATCGGTCGTCGGTCGAGCATAAAAAACAAGAGAGTATTTACCATTTTTTTACGTAGATAAAAATATAAGTTCATACACTAGGAAACTACACCAACATAAAATTCAGTTCATCTGCAGGATATATGGCGGACTTCATTCTCATTTTGTAAAACGAGTCTGTTTTGGCAAAATCCCACTGTGGCCTTCAGGTGATACTTGTGCTCATTTGAACTTGTATTGAATTCCAATTTATTCAGAGTCACATACGTATAAGTATAAAGCTTTTATTTATGCTGTCGAAGTAGTACAGTTAAGTCCCATTATAATTATAAAAAAAAAGTAGAAACAGTTGGGTTCAAGAGTTTACTCTTCATAATTATTATTACTGCTTGAAAAGGACTTAAAGGTGTGTCCACAAATAGTCGTCTGGACGTCGATCGACTTCGACTGACACGTCCACACTGCCTCGACATTCTCGCCAACATAGATTTTCTTCGTCAATCAACGGCCGGTGGACTATATTTGGACACACCTTGAGAGTCCATTTACAACAGCAATCACTTGTCTCTCAAGACCTACATGTTAGCAGATTCAAAGGATTCATACAAACACTGTGTGAGGCCATTACATGATTCGAGGATACAGTCACTCCTCAAGACATAATTAGACATAAGATTAAGAGGCTACATACCCACATACATGCACTCGCAGATACAACCTAAACAACAACTAGAAACAAACAGTCACCACCCATTCAAGTACCATCCACGCTCGCCGTTGCTCAACTTCAGTGATCGGTCGAGCATAAAAAACAAGAGAGTATTTACCATTTTTTTACGTAGATAAAAATATAAGTTCATACACTAGGAAACTACACCAACATAAAATTCAGTTCATCTGCAGGATATATGGCGGACTTCATTCTCATTTTGTAAAACGAGTCTGTTTTGGCAAAATCCCACTGTGGCCTTCAGGTGATACTTGTGCTCATTTGAACTTGTATTGAATTCCAATTTATTCAGAGTCACATACGTATAAGTATAAAGCTTTTATTTATGCTGTCGAAGTAGTACAGTTAAGTCCCATTATAATTATAAAAAAAAAGTAGAAACAGTTGGGTTCAAGAGTTTACTCTTCATAA
>NW_007377988.1:261404-290660 GCF_000475195.1 Diaphorina citri | reverse complement strand
TAATTTTTTTAGTTTTTTAAAACCCTGAATTCTTAAATAGCAGCCAAGCCATACTTCTCGAGGTTGGTCCAAAGGAGACTTTTGATCTAATTTTTATAAATAACCTCCCTACAAAGTTTGATTGACTTGGGCCGAAAACCAAAGTCCTGAGAAGAGTGAACATTTTTCAGCTTTTTCAAAACCTAAAGTCTTGAATATCGGCCGAGCCGTACATTTCTTGAGGTTGGTCGCAAGGAGACTTTTGATCTACATTTTATAAAGAACCTTCCTGCAAAGTTTGATTGACTTGGGCAGAAAGCTAAAGTCCTGAGGAAAGTGAACATTTTTTAGCTTTTTCAAAATCTAAAGTCTTGAATATCAGCCAAGCCGTACATTTCTCAAGGTTGGTCCCAAGGAGACTTTTGATCTACATTTAATAAAAAAAACCTCTCTGCAAAGTTCAAGGAATGGAAACTCTTTTTCAAAGATTTGGTTTTAAATGGCAGCTGAAGTCTAACTGCATAAAAAAAAGGTTGTGTTATTTCTTACTTTTTCAAAAAAATATTCCTTTCTTTCTTGTAGCACAAGAAAAGTCAGAAAAGGGCCACTCATCATACTTCGTCTTACCTAGAATCATTTTCTCAACATCTTCATTAGCATGTTCGTCTATGTTACGTAACCACTTCAATATGTTATCAAAACTCTTCTCATTTGTTATATCATATACAAGCATAATACCCATTGCACCACGATAGTATGATGTGGTGATTGTGTGGAATCGTTCTTGACCAGCAGTGTCCCTGGAATTTAAAATAAAGGAGCTATCTCAGTAAATGTAATAGATGATGGACCATTTCACAATACATTGTGACAAGAAACATCACATTACATGAGAACATGAGAACAATTTTGCAGGTTTTTATGGAGGAGCAAGAAACTATTTTTTTTTCCTTTTTTAGAGTGAAATAAATAATGGAAGAGGTGAACAGCCAGAATGCAACATGGATTTCTCCTAATTGTGACATACTAAGATGAAAATCAAAGGTATAGGCCTATTTTTTCTTGTTCAATTATGAGGAAAGCGGGAGGGAAGAGAGTCCATTTTACCATATTTGAAGCTTGATTTTCTTTCCTTTCAGATCAACTGTTTTGATTTTGAAGTCAATTCCTGAAAACCAAAAGAAACACAATATCGTTAGACATGAAAAAAATAAATAATAATGATGAAAATTACAAATGCAATACGTATTGACGAATTTTGGCCTCAAAAAAAAAAAAAAAAACAATAATTTTATTACAAAGAGTTCAAGAATTTGGCATGTTCATTTTCTTAGCAGAACTGTAATCAATTTCTTCTGATATGCATATCTATACAAACAGAGAACAGTATGTTCATTATTTTCTTTGTCACAAAAATCATTTCTTTTTTTTTTTTTTCTTCAAAAACTGGAGTCCAATGTGTGGCTCCTTTATATTGTAAATCGGTAGAATTAGTCATAATACAGGGTGCTTAGTGTGAGTTGTAGGCTATCATTTTATGACACACCCCTAGAAAATTCACTTTTTTCCCTAAAGAAAATGTCAATTTGCAGTTCCAGGAATGAATATATCAAATATTAATCAATTCTGTGTTACAAAACCAATTAAAGACAAAAGAACACTTGTATTAAGTACATGACTTTATCATCAAACTGTTGCATACAGTTTCATCAGAGTAGTTCAACCATGACGAGGAATTTTTCACTCAGCATATTGTAACAGAGAGTCATGTCTTTATCATCAAACTGTTGCATACAGTTTCATCAGAGTAGTTCAACCATGACGAGGAATTTTTCACTCAGCATATTGTAACAGGGAGTCTTATTCCCGATGAAAGATGCATCCCAAGAAACAATCTCTACTTACCTATGGTTGATATGAAAGTTGTGTTGAAGGCATCATCTGAGAATCTGAACAGAACACAGGTTTTTCCAACTCCAGAATCCCCAATGAGTAGCAGTTTGAACAGAAAGTCATAGGTTTTCTTTGCCATGATAAATTGCTAATTGAAAACTATTGAATTCGACCAAATGCGGGGACACCAACAAGTTTTCTCTTTTCAGGAAAATCACAGTTTCCACTCAGTCTCGGATAGTTCACTTTTTCTTTTATCTGTCTACCTATCTTTCTATTTTTTCACTTTCCACTGAAAATTTTCTGGTTTATTTTTTTGTTTTTCTTTTTTCCATTCGAGTGTGACGTCATTTTCATTTTTTATTATTGCAATGTTGCCAATTTGTATAATGGAGCTTTTAAAAAACGCCCAATAAAATTTTCTTTCAGGCAAAAAATTTAAATGAAAATTATTATTTATGCACAGAAAAATATTAATAAAGTAATGAAAACCCTTTAATTACAAAAGTTTCTGGGTTAAAATAAATTCAAATAAAGTAAAAACATTTTCCTGCTCACTATTCGCCTGCCATAAACTAACGGGAATTTAGCTAAAAGTGGAAATTTGGGTGTAGGGTGTACACAAGCCGCTGATCTGCTGCAAACAAAAATTAGGAAGTCCTTTCAATTTTCATTTTATCAGCTGATATTTTGTAAATAAAAGACTTGTCGCCTGTCGAGATCTCGCTGAAAGTGACCTCTTATCAAAAAAGTAAAAAGGTCTATTTTTCCCTGAAAGTTGGTGTTTTTTCGACAATTTTCCAATAGTAACCATGGCTGCTAGACGTTTTACTGGTAGTAAAATCAACTGGTCAGAGTTGACATCCAGACTCACCGATGCAGACCGTCCCAACTTCAACACCTTCAAAGCCAAATACGATGGCTACCTTCGCAAGTAAGCAATCAATAGTTTCGCCCTCATACTTAGGTCCTGAAAGATTAACATGAAATCACAAAAAAAAAAAAGAAAAGTGAAGCGGAGAGCATAGAGCATTAAACACGTAGAGAGAGGCAAATAATCCATCCTTCATAGAACAGAGAGTAAAAAAATTCTGCTCTCTGTTTAACTTTGGGAGTGATTGAGCCAAGCCCATTGGGGCCTCATCCGGGGCCTTTTTCCAAACAAGACATATGTACAGTTCATTAAACCACCAGTCAAGTTTGAGGCTTTTGGGAGGCTTGTAGAGGCCCAAGCAGAGTTGAAAAAAAACTCAACTTGGAGGAAAAAAATCAATTGAAAAAAAGGGGGGATCATATACATATAGCTCGAAAAAAATTCAATTCTGCTGTCTGGTGGGTTCATAATCAGAGCCAAGGATCAGCTTGCCAGGAGGTCACACAAGTACGCTGGCTCAGCACGAGACGAGAGGAGGCCGAAAAACTCGACCACCCCTCTGGTGTGCAAGCCAGTGTGATGTGACCCACCCAATCAGTCTCGTCATCAGTGTCATCATGTTAATAAGACCACCAGATTCAAACACGATGCAGACCGTCCCAACTTCAACACCTTCAAAGCCAAATACGATGGCTACCTTCGCAAGTAAGCAATCAATAGTTTCGCCCTCATAGGTCCTGAAAGATCATGAAATCACAAAAAAAAGAAAAGTGAAGCGGAGAGCATAGACTGCATAGAGCATCAAAATCAAACACGTAGGGAGAGGCAAAGAATCCATCCTTCTTAGAACAGAGAGAAAAAAAAAATCCATGATCTGCTCTCTGTTTAGCCTTAGGCATAGGTGCAGAATGCAGATGGATGAGGTAGATTACCCTTCAGGTAAATGTAATGTTTTGGGCTGTTCAGTAGTATAGTACCTTCTCACAGTAAAAAAATCTGTTTAGCCTTAGGCATAGGTGCAGAATGCAGATGGATGAGGTAGATTACCCTTCAGGTAAATGTAATGTTTTGGGTTATTCAGTAGTATAGTACCTTCTCAATATCCTTTTGGCCTAGGAGCCCATGGAACAAGGTTAGGAAGTGGCTGGTTGCCTGTGCCAAAGATGGAACACTCATCTTTACTTAGACTAGCAGAATGATTCCTTATTAAAACCTCTTTTCTTTACAGGGTGTCAGCACTTCCTGAGGCTCCACCCAAAATTGATTGGGCTTTGTACAAGAACAAAATCCCCGTTCCTGGATTAGTTGATCAGTTCCAGAAGCAGTACGAAGCTCTTCAAATTCCATTCCCTCAGGACACAGAAACTGCCAAGATCAACGAGGAAGAGAAACAGACTGTAAGTACCTACCTAGTTTGTGGTCTTGATTTTCTTTTATTTATTTTATAAATTATTTTTGAGGTTTGATAGCTGTAACCACTGAGGTCTTATCATCCAAAAATCCAAGAGAGGACAAGGTCACAAGATAGAAAAAGCCAACTGTTCTAAGAACAAATCTTAGCTGTTTAAGATGAAGTTTGCCCTGAGTGGGAATCAAACCCATGACCCAATGCCTACAAGGCAGGTGCACTACCCTCTAAGCTGGGCTACACAATGTTTGTCTCCTAAATAATATCACACTAAAGCAGTATTTTAAAAATCTGGCTCTTTTCTTTATAGATGGCCGAGATCAAGAAATGGATTGAGGAATCCCAAGTCCGCATTGCTGGTTACAAGAAGGAAATTGAAGATGAAGAGGCTCTGCCTCCAGTCAGTGAAATGACCATGCAGGAATACTGTCTAGCATATCCTGAATGTGCCTACGACCCAGAGAAGCCAACCTTCTGGCCTCATGATGAAGAAAATCAAATCACAAAGGAAGATGAAGAATGGTGGGAAAAGAGACAGAAGAATCTGGTTGGTGGAGACCACTAAATTGAGTTTTTGTTTGTACTGTCTGTTAGAAGAAAGCAGGAACACTTGTGAACAGAAACATTTTATGATCTTTCTAAAATAGAGAGAGGAAAAACTTATAAATTAGATTCATAGATAAGAAATAACAGGTAGCCCTAGGCAGAGACCACTAAATTAACCTGAAACAACAGAAACATTTTATGATCTTTCTAAAATAGAGAGAGGAAAAACTTATAAATTAGATTCATAGATAAGAAATAACAGGTAGCCCTAGACAGAGACCACTAAATTAACCTGAAACCAATACCTAATCTTATGTTGATGAGGGAAGATTTTAGGAGTACATTAACCATTTTTAAAATAGCTAAATAAATGAGAAGATCAAAAAGTAATGGTCATAAAATTATGATTGCCTCTGATTTAGGACAGGCAAAGCCTGTACCTAAATATGATGTTGGCTAAATAAATGAGAAGATCAAAAAGTAATGGTCATAAAATTATGATTGCCTCTGATTTAGGACAGGCAAAGCCTGTACCTAAATATGTTCATTCAAGCATTTAATATTGCAACAATTTGGCCATATGAGGTACTTGTGCTGGGCAAAGTACCTATCTCCATTCAGAAACAACATATTTTCTGTCAAATGGTTTACATGTTCTTATGGTAATCCCATTATGAAATATATTTACTTGATGTTTAAATAACTCTTTGTTTTATTCACCCTCCTCTTTTTTATTCCATCCTTCCTTTATTTAAAAAAAGGTATAGGGGTGGGCTATTGTATTCGCTTCGGTGTTGTCTGTCTGTCCCCATAGAAGGACTTATGGTCGACCTATATATCAAATTAGAGGTCTTTTTACCAGGAACACAAAAGTGGTGGTGCAAATTTTGTCCAGAGAACCATAAAGCCAAAAAACCAAAATGAGCTCTGATCTTGAAATTTGTCATGATGACCTATGAACTCAAAGCAAGAAAATTTTAGATAACACAGCATAATGTGTGTCTTCGAGAACGCTATGAACTAATACTAGAGTTTACTAGAGACTTCTTTCCCAATCATCAACATCATTTGGCGCAGTCCTGTGTGGGCTTTGACATCCGTCACAACTCGTCTCCACAATCCTCTATCGGCCATTAGACTTGCTGCTTCTTCAATGTTCATTTATTGCCGATCTTCATTCCCAATAGTTTAATTACCTATTACTTTTTTCTTTGTGACACCAACCTCAGTGGTGCCGTGGTTAACGCGTTGGACTTCGGATCTGGAGGTTGGTGGTTCAAGTCCATGACAAGTCATCCAGGTGTAATAATTATTGGTTTGAGTGTTTGTGTGTGTCTGTGCATAATGTGTGTCTTCGAGAACGCTATGAACTAATACTAGAGTTTACTAGAGACTTCTTCCCCAATCGTCAACATCATTTGGCGCAGCCCTGTGTGGGCTTTGACATCCGTCACGACTCGTCTCCACAATCCTCTATCGGCCATTAGACTTGCTGCTTCTTCAATGTTCATTTTTTGCCGATCTTCATTCCCAATAGTATAATTACCTATTACTTTTTTCTTTGTGACACCAACCTCAGTGGTGCCGTGGTTAACGCGTTGGACTTCGGATCTGGAGGTTGGTGGTTCGAGTCCAAGACAAGTCATCCAGGTGTAATAATGGGGGAACGATATTTGTGACAAGCATTTAAGTATGCTTAACACAGATAAAAATTCCTTTGTTCTCTTTGTGACAGGCGGTGGTGGTAGCTATGACAGTGAGCATCACAATGAGCATGGCCATAGTCACGACAAAGGTTACAAAGACTACAACGAGTATGATACCAAGGAGAAGAGCAAGTACGGGAAGGAAGAAGACAAGGGCTTTTACAACGGGAAAGATGGCCATAAGAAACACCACTACAATGAAGGGGACAAATATGGAGAGCATCATAACAAAAAGAAAGGTAACGGCAATGATAATACTAACCGGCAACAGCACGTTAAATGCATCAGTTCCTGATGGTTCATTATAATTAAGTAATGGCCATCGCGTGCTGTCGGCTTTTCCTGGCTCCATTCAGGGTGGGCAGGTGGATTGTTGCCAAATGGAGGGTAAAGCCACTAAAGCCCCCGTCACTAAACATCTTAGCACTTACACAGTGACGTTCAACTCATTGAAAGTCAACCTTCGCAAAATAGTTAGGGGTCTCAGTTGAATCATATTTCTATGGTAACAGTGGTAGCTCAGATTTTTACTTTTCTTATCCTATAGGAAGGAAAGTAATGTAATTTTGTAAGTTATGTTATGTTCTTTCTATGGTATGAAGTTCACACTTCACACCATGAGGTCTACCTACCTGATAAACAGGGAGAGAGCATTATCATTACTTTTAATGAAAGTAAAACACCAAGTTGTATAGTACATAGCTCTCTTACATCTGTTCTTCTTTTCACTCCCATTCTCTTCAAAACTCTTACCGCGACTCTCTCCCTTTCTCCTCCGTTTATCATTTCTTTCCTTTGTCTACTCTTTCTCCTTTTCCCTGCCTTTCCCTTCCCCTCTACCTCTCTACACTTCTCTCCTCTTTCTCTTCTTCCCTTTTCTGTTCTCTTTCCTCTTTTTCCATACAAAGTTTTCTGGTTTTCATTTTTTATTGCTCTCCCACGGTTTTGAGATATTCTTTTCTTTCTCCCTCCCTCCCTTCCAATCTCTTTTCTCTTCCCAGTTTTCTTTTTCATGAGATTTCGATATGACAGAAGGGAAAAAGTTACTTTTTCCCTATTGTCTTCATTTTTTATTCCCCTTAAAAGTGTCTATGTATAGCATTGCTAAGACACGTGGTGAGCTAGTTACCTGAAGCTCTGTGAGTTAATTTACTCACACCCTCCCTCCTATCCAATATTGCCAAGCCATTGTTATAAAAATTTGATTTTTAAAACAACTAAAGATTACCCATACCTATACATACTGATGAAATTGTGACGTGCCTTTATGGAGATTCATTTTGAAAAGAAGAACACCAGTAACTTATACTAAGAATCAGTCATGAATCAAGGAAAGGACGCAATCAAGGATAAGAATCAAGGTTGAACGGCAGAGATTGCCCTAGGCAATAATTTCGCCCTTTGTTAAATTAATAGTCTACATACATCACAGATCAAGGGTAAGAATAACTGATGGTGAAGAACATCATGGATTTGATAAGGGTAATAAGAATCAATATTCAAGAATTTTATAGTAAAAATTTTTAGAACCGGTTCTAACAGATGACTCTTGTCACTCTTGTTATCTGTAATTTTATTCTAAGCAGATGATCGGATCGGTACAATTCAATATCACTACGAGATGTTGAAATTTCTTGAAGCAGGTTGGCTTTGGCCCAGAGTTCAAGGTTGGGGTTGACCTAAAGGTTTGGCTGATGAGACTAGGACCATGGATGGATTCCAATGGAAGACCATGCCATCTAGATTCCTCAATGCCGGACGCTATCAAGGTGTGTCCAAACATAGTTGACCGGCCGTCGATCGACGAGATGAATCTGTGTTATCCAGGCGGTTCAGTCGACATCGAACGGTGGCCGGTCGACTATGTGTGGACACACCTTGAGAACATGTACAAATACAGAGATTAGATATAGTCTTATTGCGCCTGAATATGATTCCAAGTATGCAATAAGCACAGCATTAGCAAACCTTTTCTTCTTTAAGAACAGGCATGATATGTCCGATATCTTGCGAACAGGCGTGATTTTGTCCAATAGTTTCAATCTAGTGCGGGATTGAGATGGGTGTTCTAGAAACTAGCAAGCATTCTTCCAATTCTTTCTCTTCTAAGTTGTCAAATATGAAACTCTTCAACCAACGCATGGTACCTTTATACTTCCCTTATCATTTTCTTGTGCCAAATAAAAGTTTCAGCCATTGGTTTGAGTGTTTGTGTGTGTCTGTGCATAATGTGTGTCTTCGAGAACGCTATGAACTAATACTAGAGTTTACTAGAGACTTCTTTCCCAATCATCAACATCATTTGGCGCAGCCCTGTGTGGGCTTTGACATTCGTCACGACTCGTCTCCACAATCCTCTATCGGCCATTAGACTTGCTGCTTCTTCGATGTTCATTTTTTGCCGATCTTCATTCCCAATAGTTTAATAACCTATTACTTTTTTCTTTGTAACACCAACCTCAGTGGTGCAGTGGTTAACGCGTTGGACTTCGGATCTGGAGGTTGGTGGTTCGAGTCCAAGACAAGTCATCCAGGTGTAATAATGGGGGAACGATATTTGTGACAAGCATTTAAGTATGCTTAACACAGATAAAAATTCCTTTGTTCTCTTTGTGACAGGCGGTGGTGGTAGCTATGACAGTGAGCATCACAATGAGCATGGCCATAGTCACGACAAAGGTTACAAAGACTACAACGAGTATGATACCAAGGAGAAGAGCAAGTACGGGAAGGAAGAAGACAAAGGGTTCTACAACGGGAAAGATGGCCATAAGAAACACCACTACAACGAAGGGGACAAATATGGAGAGCATCATAACAAAAAGAAAGGTAATTTCAATGTCTAAAACAAAAAGAAAGGTAATGTTCAAATTACCTGGCGTGACCTTGCGATAGGACGTTGAATGCTTGATTTCCCAATGGATCACTGAAGGCAACGTAGTACGTTGATGGTATATAAATGGGTGACCATTTGGTCAATCCCGCACTGGCTTTTCCCGGATCCACTCAGGGTGGGCCGGTAGACTGTCACCCAAATGGACGGTAAAGCCCCCGTCACTAAACACCTGAGCAGTTACACAGTGACGTTCAACTCATTAAGTCACCCCAAAGTGATGAAACTAGTTTGCAAACTAGCAATAGGAAAGTCACACCAAAATGATTTAATCTATTAAATTAGTTCGCAAACTAAGTGGAGACCTTAGTTGAAACATTTTAAGCTCCTATGGTAACCGTGGTAGCCTGGTAGCTTCAGACTGGAAGGTTCTCTCTGCTCCCTCTCTCCTCTCTGTGATATCTCCAAATATTTCAACATGATTTTTTTTTTCAACAAGAGTTTACATTAGAGTATTTAAGATGACCAAGGAGTCTTTCCTATGTAACTTTTCACGAGAAATCAATCGGTGTAAATGTAAGGGTTCTAGGAATGATGGTTCACGAAATATGCGCTTGTAACAAGCCAATATCAAAAAAATTCGAAAGTTATATCCATTTTTTTTACACCAATAATTTACGAATTTAGGGCTGTTTGCCCCTACACCCAAGCCTGAGTGGTCTTTTTGTGTCCGGCGTTAAGTTGATTACCGAAAAGCTTTTATTGGTATCTAAAAGAATCTCCATTGAATACAAATTATGTATATTCTGTGGAACAAAACCGTACACAGATCGTCACCTATGTTAAGCTACGCCGAGCAAGGCCAATAAATGGATGGGTGACTTAAACCTTATATTGGGAATAAAGGGAGAACGGGTGATTTTAAATCATTACATGAAAGTAAAATCAAAAAATCAAATCAAGAATGATAATAAACTGAATATTAAACAAATTAATCATTACATGAAAGTAAAATCGAAAAATCAAATCAAGAATAATAATAAACTGAATATTAAACAAATTAGGTAGGTACTGATCAAATAAACTACAGGCTAAATAATTCCCGGAGGGACGGGCCCAGCTTGTTTCTCCAATAATTTAGGCAATCTCTCTTTTAGGCTAAAAACAGAGTGGGGCAGATAGCATTGAGCAGGAAGTGATGACTTCAAAGTCCATTGAGTGTAAAAAGCTCTATGCTCTCCCTTCCATTGTTTTTTAGCCTTGGGCATACCCATGTCTGAATTCTAGCCCTGTACATACATAAGTGACAATTCAAGACACCAGCCTAGTTAGCTTGATTGGTAGCAATGGTAGCTCGTCTGCCTTGTAGCACTAGTTGTTTTTTAGCCTTGGGCATACCCATGTCTGAATTCTAGCCCTGTACATACATAAGTGACAATTCAAGACACCAGCCTAGTTAGCTTGATTGGTAGCAATGGTAGCTCGTCTGCCTTGTAGCACTAGGCCGCGGGTTTGATTTTATGCTAATGGATAAGGTTCATTCTCGACCAACCAGCTTTCTCCTATCCTGTCTTCGGTTTTGGGACACTTAAGACCTTAGCAGTTCAGTTCCTTCCCTCTGTCAAACCTCATTAAAAAAAATATCAGGGACGGGTCGCGACTTTGTGCCTCCATCTGTAATTTTCGCTAGTATCGCGTACACAAGCAACGATTTTCCGTATTACCATCTCACTCTCTTATGTTTTCAAGTTTATATAAATACTAGAAGTAGAATAGGTGACACAGTCAGGAATAGGGTGATGGTATAACAGATGTCATCATAGTAACAACTATTGTCCAAATGGGTTCATCATTTTGCGCCACACCAGAGGTTTCAAAGACTAGAAATTCTTTACAAATTTTCGTATAAAAATGTACTCAAGTACACTTGGTAATCATTCGTATGCCACAAGAAAAAGAAAGCTCATTTCTGTGTTTAAACTAACCCTACAATACTACTGGTCACTGCTTATTTATGACAGCCCCCTTTTGTGGCCATTTTCCACTGCTGTGGCTGCTGAAACTCACTGATACTCCTCAACGAAAGACCCAGTTTAACAGTTTAGGTACCAAGATCTCCCCACATTAACTACCCACTTAGCCACAGTCAAGTACACTTGGTAATCATTCGTATGCCACAAGAAAAAGAAAGCTCCTTTCTGTGTTTAAACTAACCCTACAATACTACTGGTCACAGCTTATTTATGACAGCTCCCTTTTGTGGCCATTTTTCACTGCTGTGGCTGCTGAAACTCACTGACCCTCCTCAACCAAAGACCCAGTTTAACAGTTTAGGTACCAAGATCCCCCCACATTAACTACCCACTTTGCAAAAAAAAAAAAAAAGCATCACTCACCTTTAAGTACGTAGTCTCGTTCTTGCTGTGATTTGTCTCCATGGATCCCAACAGCGTTGCCACAGAAAAAAAAGCATCACTCACCTTTAAGTACGTAGTCTCGTTCTTGCTGTGATTTGTCTCCATGGATCCCGACAGCAGCCCAGCCGTAGTTCTGGATGCTCTTCGTGATCTTGTCCACTTTCCGTTTGGTCTCGGCAAAGATGATGGTCTTGTTTTCGTCCTTGGAGCTGATGTCATTGAGCAGGCCAAACAGTTTGTTTTCTTTCTCGTGTTCTGCGCACACTTCTACGACCTGTGACCATTGTGGAAAATATAGTTGTTTATTTAGCCAAACAGTTTGTTTTCTTTCTCGTGTTCTGCGCACACTTCTACGACCTGTGACCATTGTGGAAAATATAGTTGTTTATTTAGTAATTTAGGTGGTATTGATGGTTGCAAATGCTAAAGGAATGGGTTATTAGGGCATTTTCCTACACCCCTTTAAATGATTTCCCAATATGACTACTCAACTGTTTTCAAAACATATAAAGCAATGCAATACTAAACTTAAACTGTTAAGACACAAGAATTACATGCCATTGTCCCACCTAACTTGTCGAAATAAAGTACTACAAGTGCTACTTAGTGGCATTCAGAAAGGTAGGGTGATGGTATAACAAGGTCATCATAGTGAAAACTACGCCAATAGAGGTTCATCATAATGCCACAAAAAATGGGACCCAAAAGTTAATAGGTATTTCAATACTATTCGAAATTCTCCGAGGTTGAAAATTGAAATGAAAACAAAGCCGATGATAGTAATAATAAAAAAAAAGTTTGATCTGTTTGGGCATTAAATAAAAAAAAAAAGAGGGAAAGTGAATCCGTATTTTGTGCGACTGTTTTCTTATTGAAAATACACTGTGGCAGCGAGTGTGGACGTCCAAAGCGGAATCTCTTTTTTGCCCCCAAAAAAATCTTTTTTGTTCAAAATAAATTCGTGAGATGGCGCCACATTTTATATTCAATGATGGGAAAAGTTACCCCTATATGAGCAATCTATCCCCCACTTACGGTACCTCACAGAAAATTCAACAAAGAGTTGATAATACAAATTTCCAAAGACAACCAAATTTTTCGCCTGTGCCACTGTAGCTTTCAAGTTTGCTCAATTTCATTCAATAAACAAGGAGAGCATTCCAAGTTCGAACTCGATAATTTTTCCTTGGCTTCCTCTTATCCATTAGAAAAAAAAACCCCAGCTGGAAAGAAAAACTAACAAAAGAAAATCAACGGCTCTTTTTCATCACTGAAATGATAAAGTTAGGCAAGGCATTCAGAAAGGTAGGGTGATGGTATAACAAGGTCATCATAGTGAAAACTACGCCAATAGAGGTTCATCATAATGCCACAAAAAATAGGACCCATAAAAGTTAATAGGTAATTCAATAATATTCGAAATTCTCCGAGGTTGAAAATTGAAATGAAAACAAAGCCGATGATAAAAAAAAAAAGTTTGAACTGTTTGGCATTAAATAAAAAAAAAGAGGGAAAGTGAATCCGTATTTTATGCGACTGTTTTCTTATTGAAAATACACTGTGGCAGCAAGTGTGGACGTCCGAAGCGGAATCTCTTTGGTTTAGTTGATTTTAAATCATTACATGAAAGTAAAATCGAAAAGTCAAATCAAGAATAATAATAAACTGAATATTAAACAAATTAGGTAGGTACTGATTTAGGCAATCTCTCTCTTAGGCTAAAAACAGAGTGGGGGCAGATAGCATTGAGCAGGAAGTGATGACTTCAAAGTCCATTGAGTGTAAAAAGCTCTATGCTCTCCCTTCCATTGCTTTTTAGCCTTGGGCATACCCATGTCTGAATTCTAGCCCTGTACATAAATGACAATTCAAGACACCAGCCTAGTTAGCTTGATTGGTAGCAATGGTAGCTCGTCTGCCTTGTAGAACTAGGCCACGGGTTTGATTTTATGCTAATGGATAAGGTTCATTCTCGACCAACCAGCTTTCTCCTATCCTGTCTTCGGTTTTGGGACAATAAGACCTTAGCAGTTCAGTTCCTTCCCTCTGTCAAACATCATTAAAAAAAAAATATCAGGGACGGGTCGCGACTTTGTGCCTCCATCTGTAATTTTCGCTAGTACACAAGCACCGACTTTCCATACTACCGTCTCTTACTCTATGTTTAACAAGCTTCCAAACTTGCTTTACCTCACAGAAAATTCAACAAAGAGTTGATAATACAAATTTCTAAAGACAACCAAATTTTTCGCCTGTGCCACTGTAGCTTTCAAGTTTGCTCAATTTCATTCAATAAACAAGGAGAGCATTCCAAGTTCAAACTCGATAATTTTTCCTTGGCTTCCTCTTGTCCATTAGAAAAAAAAACTTCAGCTGGAAAGAAAAACTAGCAAAAGAAAATCACCAACAGCTCTTTTTTTATCACTGAAATGATAAAGTTAGGCATAATCTTTTATTATAAATGTCCATTTAGATAAATAAACAGTGAGGGCATGCTTAGAGCCAAATATATCAAGATTAGTTAACTTTCATACAACTTTTTTTTTTTGGTACAAAAAATAAAATAGCCTGAAAAGGAAATACTAATCCCTCCTACTCATATCAGGAGATTAGGCTGTATTCAGGGTTGGACTCTAATCAAGTCATGTTGATTGATCCAAGATTAAGAAAATCAAGGGTAGGAGGGATTTTTTTTTTGACCATGTGTGGAAAAAAAACCAACTTTGTCAAAAATTCACCAGGGCAAATTTGATACCTTGTCAAGCTCACTACTCAAAGTAAGTTTAAAGTAGTCGACCAACCAAAACACAACCTGTGTTATTTCACACATTCACACATGAACAAAAAAAGAAAAGAAAATAATTTCAACACTAGACGACTACGTTTGTATAACGATTTTAAAATGCACGAAAAACCTGAAAGTGGACCAAATTCCGGCTACCGATTACCACATTTTCAAAGGGGAGTAATGGAATTTACAGGGAGAGCTTGGAACCTACAATTCACGAGAACCAAAAGGGTAATACAAATTGAGGAGAAATTCAAAACTGGAATGCCTTGAAAAAGAAGAAAAACTTCTCGCACAAGTAGCCAGCCCACGCTCACCAAGCTTAAGAAACACGCCTTGAAAAAGAAGAAAAACTTCTCGCACAAGTAGCCAGCCCACGCTCACCAAGCTTAAGAAACACACTTGGTGAAAAACTGCATGGGTGGATAGAACTTAGGGGTAGGGGTAAAGGGATAGAACTTAGGGGTAAAGGGACTTTTCAGTCCTATGCTGGTAGTATAAACAAGGTATAAACAAACTTAACTAGAGAGCAACCTTAGAAGCTCAGAGCTTGAGTGAAGGGTGCTCAATCGATATCCAACTTTTGACAAAACTACATGCTACTTTACTGGGAAATTTCACAGAGGACGAATAACTACAATGGGGGGTGTGGGCTCTCAAAATGATTCAATTGAGAGAAATACAACTATAGCCAGGGTAACAAATGGTAGAAACCCGCGTACTCAACGCACGGAACGGAGAGAAATATAAACACAAAATCTTATGGAGTAAGGTACATATAAAAGGGACCCTGGGGAGAGTAGGAGACAAAGGTTAGAGAGAAATATAAACACAAAATCTTATGGAGTAAGGTACATATAAAAGGGACCCTGGGGAGAGTAGGAGACAAAGGTTAAAAAAAAAAGAGTAAATTAAACCAATAAGGAAAAAAATAAAATGTGATCACAAATTGCAAAAATTAGAAAATGTACACGACAGGGAATTTCCCTCCCTCTCTCTCCTTTTCAATCTTTCCCCATGATTTTTTCTTCTTCCAAAGAGCCCGACCCTGAATGTCACCTATAAAAAAAGGCATCCTTCAGGTTTTGGTTCAAAATCCTCCAATCTCTAATGATTTTATGAGGGTACATTCAAGATCAAGCCCTGATACTAAGGAAAAATCACTCATCTCCCAGAAGGGGTATAAATGTCCATTTAGATAAATAAACAGTGAGGGCATGCTTAGAGCCAAATATATCAAGATTAGTTAACTTTCATACAACCTTTTGTCCCTTTAAAGAATTATTTGCCCTACGGTAAATTTCATCCAAGTGCATTACACTAGCAATCTCTCTATAGCTAATTAAGGGGCTGTGTGTGCAAAATGATCTCAGTGTCCTATTTTCTCTTGAAAGGCGTTATTTAAAAATGCCCCTAGAGGTCGGGTCGAAAAAAGGGAAGAGTTTCCACCAAGGAAGAATAGAAAGCAAGCTATCTGGTTCTTGCTTTTGTTGAAAAAAGGGAAGAGTTTCCACCAAGGAAGAATAGAAAGCAAGCTTTTTGGTTCTTGCTTTCTAGGTTTGATAGAGGAAAGATATTGTGAACTGACTTACCTAGACCACGAGCAGCGACATCAGTAGCAACCAGAATTCCGGCTCTACCATTTCTGAACTCTGTAACAATCACAAAAAGAAAAGAACTTTAAACTAGGAGTTCGTTGAAGGAAAAGAAGCAACACTCCAGATCGAAAACTTGTTTCTCATTATTTTAGGTGGAGGTTGACACAAGTCAGGAATAGGGTGATGGTATAACAGATGTCATCATTGTAACAACTATTGTCCAAATGGGTTCATCACTTTGTGTTACAATCCACCAATAGAAAATAAAGCATCAACATAAAGTGAAGCTATTTTAAGGAGTTCCTAGGTATCAAATTTAAATAAATACTAGAAGTAGAAGGTTGACACAAGTCAGGAATAGGGTGATGGTATAACAGATGTCATCATTGTAACAACTATTGTCCAAATGGGTTCATCGTTTTGTGTTACAATCCACCAATAGAAAAAAAAGCATCAACATAAAGTGAAGCTATTTTAAGGAGTTCCTAGGTATCAAGTTTATATAAATACTAGAAGTAGAATAGGTGACACAGTCAGGAATAGGGTGATGGTATAACAGATGTAATCATAGTAACAACTATTGTCCAAATGGGTTCATCATTTTGTGCCTCACCAGAGGTTTCAAACAGTCAAAGTGTGAGTAGCCTAGCTTTGTTTATTTGTTTTGAAATGAGAACCAATGCCAATCAAATACAAAAGACCTTGTTTAGACTGCATATGACTACTAGCTTCCACAACAGGGCATGTAATAATTATAATGTCTGGACTTCCTCTTATCCTGTCCTTATTCTAACTTTGTTATGACTATAATAAGACCTCCTATGTTACATTCCCACTATCAAAACTCTTAAGAAATGAAAAAATTCCACTTACCTGTTGAATGTTGTGATTGGCAGACAGGGTGAGGGAGCCAATGTTGATTTGGATGTAGGAATCAAGGAAGTCTTCAGCAAGCTTTTGCACCTCCCGTGGCCAGGTGGCGGACCACATGAGCACTTGTCTGTCAGGCTGAGGAAGAAGAACAGGAAGCAAAAAATTCATTCGATGAGCACAAGAAAGTAAACAGTGCCTCAATTACTAGCCTTCAATGACCACTTTAAAGACAGCTTGCTAACAAATTGAATACAAGTTTGATTTACTACAGGAAGGTGGGGCCTCAGGGCTAAAGCTGATGTTTCGGCTAGTGTGTAAGTTGTAGTTTGGGTCAGGACTGAAATGGTTACGTACGTAATCCTCTTCTCGAGAAAAAAAGCCCACCTTGTAGGTCATGGCCCTACTAGCCCAGTTCATAAACACAACCTAAAAATCATATACCACCTAATGTCATTAAAAACCTAGTTTTAGAGATTAAACCTAGGGTAACCCCAAACAAAAGTAGTAGTGTAGAAGACTTGACTGACATACAAAGTCATAAGGTGGGAACTTCACATGCTAATTATGTCTTCAGTGAGTAATGTAGCACTTGATATCCTGAAAGAATATGTGATCCATAGTACACACAAATACTTTGAAACCAACAAAAATCACAAAAAAAAAAAAAAAACAAAAAAAAAAAAAAAAAAAAACGGTGGAACGTTATCTTACCTCCACCGCTGCCGCCGGATCGCGAAGCGAGGGCGCTCAGTTTGGGATCTACAGGGTGGTTGGACTCGGTCAGTACATCGATCAGGTCCTTGGCTTGGCGCGAGTTCTGCTGCGTGAAGAACGTATAGGAGGTGCCAGTGTTGTCGGACCGCCCTGTACGCCCGATGCGATGAATGTAGTCCTCGGAGTTGTTCGGGTAGTCGAAGTTGATGACGAACTTCACGTCGTCCACGTCTGGGGGAAATGAGAGGAGAAAGTTAGGAGGAGAACGTTGAAAAAGGAGCTAATCAAAAAAAAAAAAGCAGTATTTTAAAAATCTGGCTCTTTTCTTTATAGATGGCTGAGATCAAGAAATGGATTGAGGAATCCCAAGTCCGCATTGCTGGTTACAAGAAGGAAATTGAAGATGAAGAGGCTCTGCCTCCAGTCAGTGAAATGACCATGCAGGAATACTGTCTAGCATATCCTGAATGTTCCTACGACCCAGAGAAGCCAACCTTCTGGCCTCATGATGAAGAAAATCAAATCACAAAGGAAGATGAAGAATGGTGGGAAAAGAGACAGAAGAATCTGGTTGGTGGAGACCACTAAATTGAGGTTTTCTTTGTATTGTCTGTTAGAAGAAATCAGGAACACTTGTGAACAGAAACATTTTATGATCTTTCTAAAATAGAGAGAGGGAAAAACTTAAAAATTAGATTCATAGATGAGAAATACCAGGTAGCCCTAGGCCAAGACCACTAAATTAACCTGAAATCAATACCTAATCTTATGTTGATGAGGGAAGATTTTAGGAGTACAATAACCATTTTTAAAATAGCTAAATAAATGAGAAGATCAAAAAGTAATGGTCATAAAATTATGATTGCCTCTGATTTAGGACAGGCAAAGCCTGTACCTAAATATGAGGTTGTTTCAAGCATTTAATATTGCAACAATTTGGCCATATGAGGTACTTGTGCTGGGCAAAGTACCTATTTCCATTCAGAAACAACATATTTTCTTTCAAATGGTTTACATGTTATTATGGTAATCCCATCATGAAATATATTTACTTGATGTTTAAATAACTCTTTGTTTTATTCACCCTCCTCTTTTTTAGCCCGTCCTTCCTTTATTTAAAAAAAGGTATAGACTTAGAATATCGGAAGGAAAAGAACCTAGAAGGACACAGTCGTGCTATTGTTGCATGGAAGATTGTGGAAAACTACAACATGCAGACGTAACACATACATAGTCATTGAGCTTCATTTAGTTATCTACATCTACTTGGTTTGAGCTATCTGGTTTGTGAAACTCAAATTTTTCAATATGACCTATAGAAAAAAACAACACTTTAATATTAATATCACTCTAAGTCCCCCGCTACAAAAAGAAAGTACACAATCCACCAGATTAAAGTTTTAAAATATGAGAGACAATCAACAAACCTGGATTTCTAGGGCGCTCATTCATCCTGTCTTTCAACAGGACCAGAAGCACCTCGAGAGCTGCTGGCTTATCCAGCTCCCTTCCTTTCTCCGGTCCAAATGTCTCTCCCACGTCCGAAAAAAACTCGAATGTGTCTCGTCCACGAAACTAACTTCCAACCTCGAGAGCTGCTGGCTTATCCAGCTCCCTTCCTTTCTCCGGTCCAAATGTCTCTCCCACGTCCGAAAAAAACTCGAATGTGTCTCATCCACGAAAAAACTCCCCGCTGCTGGCTTATCCAGCTCCCTTCCTTTCTCCGGTCCAAATGTCTCTCCCACGTCCGAAAAAAACTCGAATGTGTCTCGTCCACGAAAAAACTCCCCGTTTTTCTCAAGTGTGTATCTCCCACACAACGGAAGACTGGAGGGTGGTGTTGCAGGAGCGTCAAGTGCAAGGTTTCCATTTTTGGCTTGGCTGGTTTTCACCAAGTCTCCGATTTTTCTGATACTCCGCGCTTGCGTGTGTGTTCCGGGGAGAGCTATGCGCGATGTTCGTTCACTGACGCGTCTCGTCATGCATCAGACTGTGCTTCCCCTCGCTCGACAATGGGGAGTAATGAACAAACGCGCGCCATTCTCCCATGCTCTTTTCTTTGCCTTGGATTTCATTATACACACACGGGCACAGACAGATATTGGGGAGTAATGAACAAACGCGCGCCATTCTCCCATGCTCTTTTCTTTGCCTTGGATTTCATTATACACACACGGGCACAGACAGATATTAACGGAGAAAACGATCACAATCAACGCCCAGGGGAAAATAATACAGAAAATAAGGATATGTAATGGTTCCCGAAGAGGACTGGGACACACAGAGAGGGAAAGGTCTGCCAAAACGCGATGGAGTAGAGTTCTTAATGACAGTCAAAGAAAGAAAGGAAGAAAGAAAGAAAGAGTTTGGGAGAGCTAAACCGAAAAGGCAATTGGGGTCAATGAAGAAGAAACTAAAAGAGACAAAATTTAGATCAGAAGGGGATTTCTAAGAAACTGAACAGGAAAACTTAAAGGAGAAAGAATGTCTGAACTATTAGGGGATCAATGAAATGTAACAGGGGGCCAAAACAGGGAAACCAAAGAGAATTCAGAAGGAAATAAGTATGCAAAGGACAAGAATAATTCTTGTCTAAATCCATCAGAAAAGGTCATAATAAACTAGGAAGAAGTAGACAGATAGTAACGGAGAAAACGATCACAATCAACGCCCAGGGGAAAATAATACAGAAAATAAGGATATGTAATGGTTCCCGAAGAGGACTGGGACACACAGAGAGGGAAAGGTCTGCCAAAACGCGATGGAGTAGAGTTCTTAATGACAGTCAAAGAAAGAACGAAAGAGTTTGGGAGAGCTAAACCGAAAAGGCAATTGGGGCCAATGAAGAAGAAACTAAAAGAGACAAAATTTAGATCAGAAGGGGATTTCTAAGAAACTGAACAGGAAAACTTAAAGGAGAAAGAATGTCTGAACTATTAGGGGATCAATGAAATGTAACAGGGGGCCAAAACAGGGAAACCAAAGAGAATTCAGAAGGAAATAAGTATGCAAAGGACAAGAATAATTCTTGTCTAAATCCATCAGAAAAAGTCATAATAAACTAGGATAGTAGGAAGAAGGTGGAGGTGGAAAGTAAAACAGACAACAAATCTCTTCCAACAAAGCGGAGAAAATACACACTTCAATTCGTCGTGGGACGGACAGCATTATCCAAATCAGCTGGGAGGGATATGTAATGGTTCCCGAAGAGGACTGGGACACACAGAGAGGGAAAGGTCTGCCAAAACGCGATGGAGTAGAGTTCTTAATGACAGCCAAAGAAAGAAAGAAAGAGTTTGGGAGAGCTAATCCGAAAAGACAATTGGGGCCAATGAAGAAGAAACTAAAAGAGACAAAATTTAGATCAGAAGGGGATTTCTAAGAAACTTAACAGGAAAACTTAAAGGAGAAAGAATGTCTGAACTATTAGGGGGCAATGAAATGTAACAGGGGGCCAAAACAGGGAAACCAAAGAGAATTCAGGAGAAAATAAGTATGCAAAGGACAAGAATAATTCTTGTCTAAATCCATCAGAAAAAGTCATAATAAACTAGGAAGAAGAGAGACAAAATTTAGATCAGAAGGGGATTTCTAAGAAACTGAACAGGAAAACTTAAAGGAGAAAGAATGTCTGAACTATTAGGGGATCAATGAAATGTAACAGGGGGCCAAAACAGGGAAACCAAAGAGAATTCAGAAGAAAATAAGTATGCAAAGGACAAGAATAATTCTTGTCTAAATCCATCAGAAAAAGTCATAATAAACTAGGATAGTAGGAAGAAGGTGGAGGTGGAAAGTAAAACAGACAACAAATCTCTTCCAACAAAGCGGAGAAAATACACACTTCAATTCGTCGTGGGACGGACAGCATTATCCAAATCAGTTGTAGAGAGACAGGACGCAGAGAACCTTCTTATACATTATTTCTGCCAAAACGGAGGCGGAAAACGGGCGGACGAGAATCCACAGGGTCACCCCTTTGTAGAGAGACAGGACGCAGAGAACCTTCTTATACATTATTTCTGCCAAAACGGAGGCGGAAAACGGGCGGACGAGAATCCACAGGGCCACCCCTCAGCAGGAGGGGGGACGCGCGAGAGGCACTTTGTATCTCCAGATTAAAAATCCCCGAGTCAGCCGACCCCCCGTCTGTGTGTGCTCAACTTCCAGTCACATCACAGGCCCGGGGAAGCACAACTCGGAAAATTCGGGGTGAGGCGCACAACGCATGCGCCTCGCTCTTAAAAGCCATGATTTTTTTCGCTCGAGAAATAGACGCTCACGAGGATTGACTGTCCAGGAAGAGGAGTCTTCCCTTCATCAATCCAGGAGCATCTGAGTTTCACTCGCTGCTGTTGGGTGAAATCCAGGATTGCGCACTGTGGGTTCCCATTGAGGAAACCATTTTTATTTCAAGTGTTCGCATTTATTATTGGATTTCACACGCAACAAAATCAGGTTGGAGAATAGACAAGTGCCTCTGGAAAAAGAACAAAGGAATACACGAGATCATTATTTTTGTTTTCAAACACACGTCTTTCTCCCCACAACTGCTACCTAAGGTTTCCCATCCCCAAGGGGAGGGATTTCGTTACGATCTTTTGTCCCTTTAAAGAATTATTTCCCCTACGGTAAATTTCATACAAGTGCATTACACTAGCAATCTCTCTATAGCCAATTAAGGGGATGTGTGCAAAATGATCTCAGTGTCCCATTCTCTCTTGAAAGGCGTTATTTAAAAATGCCCCTAGAGGTCGGGTTGAAAAAAGGGAAGAGTTTCCACCAAGGAAGAATAGAAAGCAAGCTTTCAAGCAAGCTTTCTCTTTCTCCCCACAACTGCTACCTAAGGTTTCCCATCCCCAAGGGGAGGGATTTCGTTACGATCTTTTGTCCCTTTAAAGAATTATTTCCCCTACGGTAAATTTCATACAAGTGCATTACACTAGCAATCTCTCTATAGCCAATTAAGGGGATGTGTGCAAAATGATCTCAGTGTCCCATTCTCTCTTGAAAGGCGTTATTTAAAAATGCCCCTAGAGGTCGGGTTGAAAAAAGGGAAGAGTTTCCACCAAGGAAGAATAGAAAGCAAGCTTTCAAGCAAGCTTTCTGGTTCTTGCTTTCTAGGTTTGATAGAGGAAAGATATTGTGAACTGACTTACCTAGACCACGAGCAGCGACATCAGTAGCAACCAGAATTCCGGCTCTACCATTTCTGAACTCTGTAACAATCACAAAAAGAAAAGAACTTTAAACTAGGAGTTCATTGAAGGAAAAGAAGCAACACTTAGTTGATCAGTTCCAGAAGCAGTACGAAGCTCTTCAAATTCCATTCCCTCAGGACACAGAAACTGCCAAGATCAACGAGGAAGAGAGACAGACTGTAAGTATCTACCTGCACAAACTTCTCTACAAACACCAGAAGAGAAAATCAGAGAGAGAAAGAGATTTGAGAGAGGGAGAGAGCAAGTGGAAAAAAGCACAAACTTCTCTACAAACACCAGAAGAGAAAATCAGAGAGAGAAAGAGATTTGAGAGAGGGAGAGAGCAAGTGGAAAAAAGTTTTTTTAAAAAGAGCAAAAAAATCGACGGATAAATTTTTCTCCTTTTTCTTTCACACATTGGGGGGGTCAGCCCCCCCGTTCCCTTCGCCGACTGTCTTCCATTCTCCTCCCCCGATGAGATGAGAAAGGGAGGAGAAGCAGGTCGCTACTCTGGTTTACCACTTGGAGCGACCACCTCCGTATCCCCCGGAGCGACCACCGCCATAGCCTCCTTTGCTTCCGTAGCGACTATAACCTAGAGCAGAAACACGGGAAGAATCAAATATTAGTAATGTTTAAAATTAACAATAATAAAAAGAAAATAATAAGTTACGAAATAAGTGGAAGCTACGATTTTGTTTCTCAACCGCGGATACCGCATGTAAATAACAAATAAAGTGACCAAATAGAATCCTGCTCAAATGAGACTAAAAATAAAAAGTCCATTCACCCCAGTAGTCTAAACAAGATTTCATGGTCCTTATTATCCCGAAATTTGGGAGTGATTGAGCCAAGCCCATTGGGGCCTCATCCGGGGCCTTTTTCCAAACAAGACATATGTACAGTTCATTAAACCACCAGTGCACCAGTCAGTCAAGGTTGAGGCTTTTGGGAGGCTTGTAGAAAGGCCCAAGCAGAGTTGAAAAAAAAAAACCTCAACTTGGAGGAAAAAAATCAATTAAAAAAAAAAAATAATAAAAAGAAAATAATAAGTTACGAAATAAGTGGAAGCTACGATTTTGTTTCTCAACCGCGGATACCGCATGTAAATAACAAATAATGTGACCAAATAGGATACCTTGTTTATCCTGCTCAAATGAGACTAAGAATAAAAAGTCCATTCACCCCAGCAGTCTAAACAAGGTTTCATGGTCCTTATTATCCCAAATTTTGGGAGTGATTGAGCCAAGCCCATTGGGGCCTCATTCGGGGCCTTTTTCCAAGCAAGACATATGTACAGTTCATTAAACCACCAGTCAAGTTTGAGGCTTTTGGGAGGCCCAAGCAGAGTTGAAAAAAAAACCTCAACTTGGAGGAAAAAAATCAATTGAAATTTGCACCTCCCGTGGCCAGGTGGCGGACCACATGAGCACTTGTCTGTCAGGCTGAGGAAGAAGAACAGGAAGCAAAAAATTCGATGAACACAAGAAAGTAAACAGTGCCTCAATTACTAGCCTTCAATGACCACTTTAAAGACAGCTTGCTAACAATTTGAATACAAGTTTGATTTACTACAGGAAGGTGGGGCCTCAGGGCTAAAGCTGATGTTTCGGCTAGTGTGTAAGTTGTAGTTTGGGCCAGGACTGAAATGGTTACGTACGTAATCCTCTTCTCGAGAAAAAAGCCCACCTTCTAGGTCATGGCCCTACTAGCCCAGTTCATAAACACAACCTAAAAATCATACACCACCTAATGTCATTAAAAAACCTAGTTTTAGAGATTAAACCTAGGGTAACCCAAACAAAAGTAGTAGTGTAGAAGACTTGACTGACATACAAAGTCACAAGGTGGGAACTTCACATGCTAATTATGTCTTCAATGAGTAATGTAGCACTTGATATCCTGAAAGAATATGTGATCCATAGTACACACAAATACTAAAATCACTGGCACAAGTGCAAATAGGCCAAATGACCTTTAAGTCCCAATAATGAAAAAATGACTTGTTTGGACTCGGGCATCCCTGAGGCTGTGTTTATGAACAGGGCTGAGATAAGCTCGGACAAGGTGAGATAGGATATTGTTTCTACAGTTTTGCATTGGAGTGGTAACTTAACCAAGGATAGCGTGGGATTGTTGGGCATTTTTTCTAACCCTCTGACCCGGCGGCAATTTTTAAAATTTATTTTATATTTATTTTTGTTTCTTTTAAAAGCCTTTGAGACATAAAGGCTAAGACACAACACCTGTCTACCTAATTACACGTATGTTATCTCCCCTCTAGGTACTTAGGCAGAAATAGGTCAAATTAATATAATTGCCTATTAACAGCCCTGCTCTTATGGCCTTAAACTAGAAGAGTTAATGTAGAACACAATGAGTAATTCTTTTACCTTACGTTATTTATGGTTACCCATAGGAATTTAGGCAGGCAAAGCACTCAATGAGTAGCTTTAAAGGACTTATACGTATAGGTCACACAACGAAGTGTTATAAAAGACCAAGAGCTAAGTGATAAGTGACCATGGTATGAACTTGTTAAAGTTTACAAGTACCTACTCTTATTTATTTATCAGTTCTTTACAGATGTACAACTTTTTAGTTGCCAAAGATCCCACATTTACCGTTTTCCAGCTACCCTAATTCCTCAGTAGGAGAGTGCAAGTTCGAAATTTCGGAGCCAACAGTTGTAAACTAATCATTGTGAAGATGTCTCCTAGTATAGTTTTCAGTTGAGGTTTATCGAATGGGCTTATAGCTATGCAGAAAGTTTCCAGTGTTTAGATTTTTAGGATACTCCCACATTTAAATTCCAAGTGTTTTTAATATTTTCGTCTGAACAACATGTCTGAAGAAACCAAACCCAAAGCTAAGGAACAAATTCCAGGTAGGTCATGCTAAATCCTGTCAATTGTTAGTCATCGGAAAGTAAAGGTCATCTAGAATCCCTGGAACTAGAGGAACTCAAGTTATTCATCGGTGATTGATTGGTAGGGTTGCACCGATTTACTGTAAACTGTAACACTAACTGTAAGGAAAGGTCTACAAAATTGTACGTAGCAGTGGCGTAGCGTGGTCTTAATTCAAGTGTAGGGCCTTGTAGGGCTCAATTCTGTGTTAAGTTACCACATCATTTTCCACTTGCCAAGAACATCTCAGAATGGCCTATCTCAGCCCTGTTCATAACCACGGCCTGAAACGGATATTTATACCCACTTCCCAAATTTTGAAATTTCGACTGATTAAAATACTTTCTCATCAGTCCCTTTACCCTGTATAAATTCTCTAGGGTTACATGTATACATAGTTATACATATTAGTACTAGAATGTACAAATCAAAGAGTTGTTAACAGGGTAAGAATTGGAAAAAGAACAAAGGAATACACGAGATCATTATTTTTGTTTTCAAACACACGTCTTTCTCCCCACAACTGCTACCTAAGGTTTCCCCATCCCCAAGGGTAGGGATTTCGTTACGATCTTTTGTCCCTTTAAAGAATTATTTCCCCTACGGTAAATTTCATCCAAGTGCATTACACTAGCAATCTCTCTATAGCTAATTAAGGGGATGTGTGTGCAAAATGATCTCAGTGTCCTATTTTCTCTTGAAAGGCGTTATTTAAAAATGCCCCTAGAGGTCGGGTTGAAAAAAGGGAAGTTTCCACCAAGGAAGAATAGAAAGCAAGCTTTTTGGTTCTTGCTTTCTAGGTTTGATAGAGGAAAGATATTGTGAACTGACTTACCTAGACCACGAGCAGCGACATCAGTAGCAACCAGAATTCCGGCTCTACCATTTCTGAACTCTGTAACAATCACAAAAAGAAAAGAACTTTAAACTAGGAGTTCGTTGAAGGAAAAGAAGCAACACTCCAGATCGAAAACTTGTTTCTCATTATTTTAGGTGGAGGTTGACACAAGTCAGGAATAGGGTGATGGTATAACAGATGTCATCATTGTAACAACTATTGTCCAAATGGGTTCATCATTTTGTGTTACAATCCACCAATAGAAAAAAAAGCATCAACATAAAGTGAAGCTATTTTAAGGAGTTCCTAGGTATCAAGTTTATATAAATACTAGAAGTAGAATAGGTGACACAGTCAGGAATAGGGTGATGGTATAACAGATGTCATCATAGTAACAACTAATGTCCAAATGGGTTCATCATTTTGCGCCACACGCCACACCAGAGGTTTCAAACACTAG
Source organism: Diaphorina citri (assembly GCF_000475195.1). Lineage (NCBI taxonomy): Eukaryota > Metazoa > Arthropoda > Insecta > Hemiptera > Psyllidae > Diaphorina > Diaphorina citri. Next base: position 263,623 of record NW_007377988.1, on the reverse strand, counting down.
AAATTCTTTACAAATTTTCGTATAAAAATGTCTCTGGTGTGCAAGCCAGTGTGATGTGACCCACCCAATCAGTCTCGTCATCAGTGTCATCATGTTAATAAGACCACCAGATTCAAACAGTCTTTGAAAGTATTCAAGTACACTTGGTAATCATTCGTATGCCACAAGAAAAAGAAAGCTCCTTTCTGTGTTTAAACTAACCCTACAATACTACTGGTCACTGCTTATTTATGACCCTTTTGTGGCCATTTTTCACTGCTGAGGCTGCTGAAACTCACTGATCCTCCCCAACCAAAGACCCAGTTTAACAGTTTAGGTACCAAGATCCCCCCACATTAACTACCCACTTTGCAGAAAAAAAAAGCATCACTCACCTTTAAGTACGTAGTCTCGTTCTTGCTGTGATTTGTCTCCATGGATCCCGACAGCAGCCCAGCCGTAGTTCTGGATGCTCTTCGTGATCTTGTCCACTTTCCGTTTGGTCTCGGCAAAGATGATGGTCTTGTTTTCGTCCTTGGAGCTGATGTCATTGAGCAGGCCAAACAGTTTGTTTTCTTTCTCGTGTTCTGCGCACACTTCTACGACCTGTGACCATTGTGGAAAATATAGTTGTTTATTTAGTAATTTAGGTGGTATTGATGGTTGCAAATGCTAAAGGAATGGGTTATTAGGGCATTTTCCTACACCCCTTTAAATGATTTCCCAATATGACTACTAGCTTCCACAACAGGGCATGTAATAATTATAATGTCTGGACTTCCTCTTATCCTGTCCTTATTCTAACTTTGTTATGAATATAATAAGACCTCCTATGTTACAGTTCCCACTATCAAACCTCTCGAAAAAAATTAACATAAAAAGACCTTTGTTACAGTTCCCACTATCAAAACTCTTAAGAAATGAAAAAATTCCACTTACCTGTTGAATGTTGTGATTGGCAGACAGGGTGAGGGAGCCAATGTTGATTTGGATGTAGGAATCAAGGAAGTCTTCAGCAAGCTTTTGCACCTCCCGTGGCCAGGTGGCGGACCACATGAGCACTTGTCTGTCAGGCTGAGGAAGAAGAACAGGAAGCAAAAAATTCGATGAGCACAAGAAAGTAAACAGTGCCTCAATTACTAGCCTTCAATGACCACTTTAAAGACAGCTTTCTAACAAATTGAATACAAGTTTGATTTACTACAGGAAGGTGGGGCCTCAGGGCTAAAGCTGATGTTTCAGCTAGTGTGTAAGTTGTAGTTTGGGTCAGGACTGAAATGGTTACGTACGTAATCCTCTTCTCGAGAAAAAAAGCCCACCTTGTAGGTCATGGCCCTACTAGCCCAGTTCATAAACACAACCTAAAAATCATATACCACCTAAAATCATATACCACCTAAAATCATATACCACCTAAAATCATATACCACCTAAAATCATATACCACCTAATGTCATTAAAAACCTAGTTTTAGAGATTAAACCTAGAGTAACCCCAAACAAAAGTAGTAGTGTAGAAGACTTGACTGACATACAAAGTCATAAGGTGGGAACTTCACATGCTAATTATGTCTTCAGTGAGTAATGTAGCACTTGATATCCTGAAAGAATATGTGATCCATAGTACACACAAATACTAAAATCACTGGCACAAGTGCAAATAGGCCAAATGACCTTCAAGTCCCAATAATGAAAAATGACTCGGGCATCCCTGAAACGGATGTTTATACCCACTTCCCAAATTTTAAAATTTGGACTGATTAAAATACTTACTTTCTCATCAGTCCCTTTAGCCTGTATAAATTCTCTAGGGCTACCTACATATACAGTTATACATATTAGTAATAGAATGTACAAAACAAGGAGTTGTTAACAGTACTAAAATCACTGGCACAAGTGCAAATAGGCCAAATGACCTTCAAGTCCCAATAATGAAAAATGACTCGGGCATCCCTGAAACGGATATTTATACCCACTTCCCAAATTTTGAAATTTGGACTGATTAAAATACTTTCTCATCAGTCCCTTTACCCTGTATAAATTCTCTAGGGCTACCTACATATACAGTTATACATATTAGTAATAGAATGTACAAAACAAAGAGTTGTTAACAGGGTAAGAATGGAACACAAAGACTTGAAATAGAGTAAGAGAAAAAAACTACTTGGTTCTTGGTTGTATAAAAAAAAAAAAAAAAAAAGTTTTCAGGGACTTACTCGGATCTGGCTCATAATCTTGCGG
>NW_007377988.1:248986-261254 GCF_000475195.1 Diaphorina citri | reverse complement strand
TGGTTGTCAAACTAAAAACATAAACGAAACTCAAATATTAGGCGAGTGAGGAAAAGTTTTCTCTCCCGCAGTCTCTGCAGCTGCACTCTGTGTATTTATGGTGATTTTAGCGATCAAAAATTGATCATATCTCAGGATCGGTTTAGATTTTCGCAAAATCCTTTCTTATTGCACACCTAGACCATAAAAGGAATATTCCTACCAAATTTCAGCTTTCTAGGTGTTGTGGTTCTAGAGATAGAGCGATCAGTGTGTGAACTATGAAATGTGAACTGTGAATGAATCTCGTTCTTATAAATTTGAAACACTTTCTTTTAAATGACGAAAAACATATAGAAAATTGTAATTCTTTGATGCTTATTTATGACTTGTGAACTTGTGATAAGTTTCGTTTACACGGTGCTACATGGATATAATTATACATGTATTAGGTACCTACTTATATTTATGATAAAATCATGTAGGTACATAATTTGATTATTCGGTACACTTGGATTGTATAAACAAATGGGCAAGGTTAAGTCGACAAGAAGCATTTTCATTTACTACATACAGGTAAACTGCGAAACCGGCGAAAAAATGTGATTTCTCATGAAAAGTTACATAGGAGAGACTCCTTGCAAATCTAACTATTCTAATGGAAACTCTTGTTTTCCTAAAAACCATGTTGAAATATTTGGAGATATCAGAGCAGAGGACCTTCCAACCCGAAATCAGAAGAGAGAATGAGCTCTGGCAAAAATCTTGGTCTAAAGAAACCTCCCCTTGACCCCCTACTACCAAAATTCAAAGTAGGGGGTAGGGGAAATATAGGGGCTCCTTCAACTTCCAAAGTGGAAGGTTGTTATAGGTAGAAGATACATTGTTTTCTTTCAAGTTATCCACAGTTAGTTCTAGCCATCCTCGGTATCCGCAATTTATTCGCGGTTTGTTCGCAGTATCTGCGGTTTTTTTTTGTCGCAGTATCTGCGGTTTGTTCGCGGTATCCGCGGTTTGATCAAGATATCCACTGTTTGTTCTTACGAGATAAAGGATTAAAAAAAAATATGATCTGGATTCTTTGAACCCTTTATCTCACAACAAACGGCGGATACCGCGAACACACCGCGGATACCGCGAACACACCGCGGATACCGCGAACACACCGCGGATACCGCGAACATACCGCGGATACCGCGAACATACCGCGAACATACCGCGGATACCGCGAACATACCGCGAACAAATCGCGGATAGCTAGAACTGTGAATAACTTAAAGGACTATAAGATGATTTCCCTCTACGACCTTCCACTTTCGAAGTTGTAGGAGAAAAGAGCAATTCCAATAGGAGAAACCTCCCCTCAACCCCCTATATTTCCCCTAAAAGGACAACAAGATGATTTCCCTCTACGACCTTCCACTTTCGAAGTTGAAGGAGAAAAGACCAATTCCAATAGGAGAAACCTCCCCTCAACCTCCCCTATATTTCCCCTATCCCCTACCTTGAATTTCGGTAGTAGGGGGTCAAGGGGAGGTTTCTTCAGACCTAGATTCCCCCCCCCCCCCCAAAAAAATATTTTCATTAATGCAACAACATGCTGTTTTGTGAAATTACTTTGGGCTAAAAACTCAAGTTCTCAATGTCTGACAAACCACTTGACCATGTGTATGGTCTAAAGAAGAGAAAATGTTTCAACAGATCAACAGACCTATATTATTATGTGTCTGACAGTCAAAGTGTGAGTAGCCTAGCTTTGTTTATTTGTTTTGAAATGAGAACCAATGCCAATCAAATACAAAAGACCTTGTTTAGACTGCTAGAGTGAAAGGACTGCCCAGTCCTATTCTGGCAGTTTATACAAGATACCACTTATGTATTTGAGAATGTATATATATTTTTTTTTGTCAATTTGAGAATGGAATACAAAGAACCATACCTTCGGTCTCCATCTCCGTAAGGTGGCATGTTAGCAAGATCTAGATGTGATGGAAGCGTGAAATGAGATTGCACGGGCAAAGATACAGTGAAGCTGTAAACATGAGTAATTTGTCAGCAAAAAGTAGGAATAGATGCTGAGTATAAAAGGATTGGATGAACCTTGATGTTCAAGTTATTTGAGAAATGAGATGGTGGTACATTGTTAGGTTACCAAACATGAGTAATTTGTCAGCAAAAAGTAGGAATAGATGCTGAGTTTAAATGGATTGGATGAACCTTGATGTTCAAGTTATTTGAGAAACGAGATGGTACATTGTTAGGTTACCGAACATGAGTAATTTGTCAGCAAAAAGTAGGAATAGATGCTGAGTTTAAATGGATTGGATGAACCTTGATGTTCAAGTTATTTGAGAAATGAGATGGTAAATTGTTAGGTTACCAAAAGTAAAATTCCTGGCTGGGCTATTCCACACAGCTAATTGCCATTTTTCTTGTTCATTAGGTGATTTCAATGAGTGTGTTTGCTACTTTATTTTGTAACAATTTGAACATCTACATTGAACTTAAATGTAGCCGTATTTTATTATGTTACTTTTCTTTTGATTCAACCAAGGAGATATGAATTTTCAACTGCAACACCTTGACTACCTAAGCATATTTCATACTGATTAGCACAGAAACCCATGTATTAAAACATTTCCCTTAACAAGAGAGACAGACTGGCAGAATGTCTGATTGAATCTAAAAAGTCACATAATAAAATACAGCTTGTCTGTCTTGAAGAATGTCCATCCTTAAGCCTGATTCACACTATAGTGCCAGTCAAGGTCCAGCTCATTCTCTCTTCTGATTTCAGGTTGGAAGGTTCTCTCCTGATCCCTCTCCCTCTCTCTGATATCTCCAACTATTTCAACATGGTTTTTAGGAAAACAAGAGTTCCCATTAGATATAAGAAAGTCCTCTTACCTGGGGTCCCTTTGAGGCTCCTCCGTATACACAGGTGCTTCTCAGATAGGTGGACGAGCCAAAGTCTCGGGCCACCTCTTGAATCTGCTGGGCCAACTCTCGAGTTGGAGCCAACACAAGAACAATCGGGCCATCACCTGGCTTCAACTGACTCTGATGATTGATGTGCACAATAGCAGGCAACATGTAGGCAAGGGTTTTGCCCGATCCAGTCTGGGCAACTCCCACCATGTTGGAGCCACTCATGGCAATGGGCCAACCTTGGGCCTGGATGGGGGTGGGACGGTCAAAGCCTTGCCTCCTGGGAACACACAAGGAAATGAAGGGGTTAGGCTCATCCTTGAGAAGCCGAAGGGGTTAGGCTCATCCTTGAGAAGCCTGGTACATGCTAAGTAAGACCCTTTTGGTCTGGTCTTTCAATAGGTTGTTGGGTATGTACAGGATTTGCACAAGAAGCCTGGTACATGCTAAGTAAGACCCTTTTGGTCTGGTCTTTCAATAGGTTGTTGGGTATGTACAGGATTTGCACAATGAAGCCTGGTACATGCTAAGTAAGACCCTTTTGGTCTGGTCTTTCAATAGGTTGTTGGGTATGTACAGGATTTGCACAATTTTTTTTTTTGGTCTACCAAAAGAAAAGAAGAAAAAGTTGGGAGACATACTGTGACACAACATTTAACTAGTAACCAAGTAGAAACTGTTGACCAATGCTCAGATCTTCTTAGAGGGTAAATCAAGGGGGTGCTAAAGTCATCATGGACTGGTCAGCATGCTAAAGTCATCATTGCATAGGTTTCAACAGTTTCAGTGTAAAAATAAAAGACCATCACATTCACAAAATGGTCCCTGACCATAGTACTCAAATTCCTAATCAAACAGTTCAGAACACAAAAGAATGAACTAAATAAAAGTTCAATCCAGGGCTAGATAAAATAGAGCTCTTGTTCTCAACATAGAGGGAGGATCCAAAGCATTGAGAGAACTTGAACACCGAAGACATTGAGATATTGGTATTCCTCCTAAACGATTTTAGTATCCAAACTCAAGAGAGGAAGCAAGAATAAAAGACCATCACATTCACAAAATGGTCCCTGACCATAGTACTCAAATTCCTAATCAAACAGTTCAGAACACAAAAGAATGAACTAAAAGTTCCAATATTCCAGGGCTAGTTAAAATAGAACTCTTGTTCTCAACATAGAGGGAGGATCCAAGCATTGAGAGAACTTGAACACCGAAGACATCGAGATATTGGTATTCCTCCTAAACGATTTTAGTACCCAAACTCAAGAGAGGAAGCAAGAATACCATTTAAATGAGGGTGGGGAAAACCTTCCCAACTACTAGGCTTGGTTTTGGTTTTCATTTTCATTTTTTTTTTTCTTTTTTTTTGCTAATCTGAAAAAACTCTAGTAAGGTAAGTTGGATAGGAAAAAGCTAACTAGTTTTCTATGCTCAGATCTTCTCAGAGGGTAAATTGAGGGGGTGCTAAAGTCATCATGGACTGGTCAGCATGCTACAGTCATCATTGCATAGCTCACAATTTATTGCTCCATCAAGCTCTAATAATGTTTTATACATTCATTTGTGCTGTGAAATATACAACAACAGCTATATCAAGGGAGAAAAAGTGCGAACAACCTACTGTCTATAGAAAAAAGAAGTGATGCAATATCTAACATTGCACTTAACTTTGTTCATAATTCATAATACCATTGAAAGAAAAAGTCAATGTCCTAACCATTTGCAAGTAAACCTACTGTCTATAGAAAAAAGAAGTGATGCAATATCTAACATTGCACTTAACTTTGTTCATAATTCATAATACCATTGAAAGAAAATGTCAATGTCCTAACCATTTGCAAGTACCAGAAGCATTGGTGCGTCAATCTGGCAAGTGTCGGGATCAGGTGTTAATGTACCCTGGGACTGCCTCATGTACGCCATGGGACAGAATGTACGTGGCTCACTGGGATTGACACCACATACATTTTTACCAGGGGGGAGAGTAAATACAATATGGGGGAAAAATCTTCAGCAAAGTCAACTAGAGAAGATATAAATAAGAACTACATACTAAGTGAACTTCTCAGTCAATGAGTTTAAATTTAAATTGCCAAAGAATCAACATGGGCCAGAGACCCCAAGGTCAACAAACTTCTCTCATCTTCAAAGACACAATCAAGCTGCTGATATTGATATTTTTACTATTGATCATTGGTCATACTCGTTTGCAAGTACCAGAAGCATTGGTGTGTCAATCTGGCAAGTGTCGGGATCAGGTGTTAATGTACCCTGGGACTGCCTCATGTACGCCACGGGACAGAATGTACGTGGCTCACTGGGATTGACACCACATACATTATTACCAGGGGGGAGAGTACAATACAATATGGGGGAAAAATCTTCAGCAAAGTCAACTAGAGAAGATAAAAATAAGAACTACATACTAAGTGAACTTCTCAGTCAATGAGTTTAAATTTAAATTACCAATCGACATGGGCCAGAGACCCCAAGGTCAGCAAACTTCTCTCATCTTCAAAGACACAATCAAGCTGCTGATATTGATATTTGCACTATTGATCATTGGTCATACCCAACTAGATCTCAATAACAAATTTGTCTTAGCTAAACATGTTCTCAACATAGAGGGAGGATCCAAGCATTGAGAGAACTTGAACACCGAAGACATTGAGAACTTTGATATTCCTCCAAAACGATTCTAGTGTCCAAACTCAAGGTAGAAAGCAAGGACACTATTTAAGTGAGGGTATCTCTGTACAAATTTTAGAGCTTGGTAGACATTGATCACAAAACAAAACAGCAGATGTGTTTCTTCCATGAAAGCTGTGTTCTACATACTTAAAATTAAGTGCTTGATAAAAATACTCAATTAGGGAATAATAGAAGTATAGGTAGTAAGAGAACAAACATGCTTGTATGTGTGGAATACAAGAGGTCTTATGTATAAAAAATACTCAAGTAGGGAATAATAGAAGTATAGGTAGTAAGAGAACAAACATGCTTGTATGTGTGGAATACAAGAGGTCTTATGTATGGACATGCTTTAAAAGGTAAAACAAAGAATAGCCCAACTTACTTGACTTCCTTCAGCACATAGTCAGGGAAGTTGGCCTCAGCAAATTCAGTGATAGGGTTGGGTGCATTGCCCTTGAGTGTCATTTGATGCTTGTCTCGGAAAGCTTGCACCTCATGGGGTGAGCGGTTCAACACAGATGGACTTGGGTGGAAGAAGTTCTTCTCAAAGGGAGGCAGGTTTCCCCAGTCAATGGCTCGTAGAGCACCACCCATGGTGGAGTTTTTGCCTCGACCTCCACGGTCTCCAAATCGGCCACCACCACTGCCTCCTCCATAACCACCACCGTATCCTCCACTGCGACTGCTGCCACCATAACCTCCTCCACCACTTGTGCCATAGCGACTTGTGCCTCGACTACTGCCACCGCTGGAACTGGACTTGTATGTCCTGGAACAGAGAAAGTACAACAGGGGATTGTTAAACAACTGAAGCCATAACTTCTGTAGTAATAATATATATTCTATCGGATCACTTAATACACTTTGAATTGGTCCCTGAACTCCTTTAAATAACCTTTAGGAACCATTTTGTTTCTTCCAAGGGATCATGTATTATTAATTATTATTTAATTGTCAAACCTTCCTCTCACTGCAGCAAACCCAGCAGCAGCTGCAGAAAAAGTCTGCCAGTTAAAACACCAAAAATACCAACATCTGACAGGTCAAAATTATATTTTCAAGGCAGTAGCAGTAGAAACTATGGGGCAAATTTGTGGGGAGGCAAAGGGGTGGTTGGAGGATCTGGGAGGGTTGGCCATTATTAAACTGGGGAACCAAGGGCAAAAAAAAAATATTTACCAACAAATTTCCCTGGCAGTACAACAGGGCAAATGCCCCTAATATTGTGGGGAGGGGTTGGAAAATGTATTCTACATTATATACTGTTCCCGAAGAGGACTGGGACACACAGAGAGGGAAAGGTCTGCCAAAACGCGATGGAGTAGAGTTCTTAATGACAGTCAAAGAAAGAAAGGAAGAAAGAAAGAAAGAGTTTGGGAGAGCTAAACCGAAAAGGCAATTGGGGTCAATGAAGAAGAAACTAAACTATTATAAGAACGAGATCCATTCACTCATTCACATTTCATAGTTCACACACTGATCGTTCTATCTCGAGAACCACAACACCTAGAAAGCTTAAATTTGGTAGGAATATTCCTTTTATGGTCTGGGTGTGCAATAAGAAAGGATTTTGCGAAAATCTAAACCGGTCCTGAGATATGATCAATTTTTGATCGCTAAAATCTCCATAAGAAATACACAGAGTGCAGAGACTGCGGGAGAGAAAACTTTTCCTCGCTCGCCTAATATTTGAGTTTCGTTTATGTTTTTAGTTTGATAACTACAAATTCGGCCATGCCTTTTCCGCAAGTTTGGCCATGCCTCGGGATGAACTAGCGGGATTCCGGAGCGAAGCGACGGAATTCAGCTAGTGATAATATAAAAACAGAAGATATTAAGAGGGAAACAAGGCAAAGTAATACAGAAAATTGGAATGAAGTAAATCAAATATGTAGTGACAGAAAATGACTAGAAAAAAGTTAAGGACAGAAGGGAGAAGAAAGGTGTATAAAATTAATATATCAAGGATGAAAATGTCATTTCATTATTTATTTTATTGTTCTCATTAATATAAAAACAGAAGATATTAAGAGGGAAACAAGGCAAAGTAATACAGAAAATTGGAATGAAGTAAATCAAATATGTAGTGACAGAAGATGACTAGAAAAAAAGTTAAGGACAGAAGGGAGAAGAAAGGTGTATAAAATGATTATGTCAAGGATGCAAATTTCATTTCATTATTTATTTATTGCTCTCATTATTTTTTCATCTCATTGAAGGTGTCACTTAGAATATCGGAAGGAAAAGAACCTAGAAGGACACAGTCGTGCTATTGTTGCATGGAAGATTGTGGAAAACTACAACATGCAGACTTAAATGGAGTACATACATAGTCATTGAGCTTCATTTAGTTATCTACATCTACTTGGTTTGAGCTATCTGGTTTGTGAAATTCAAAATTTTCAAAAATGTTATATGACCTATAGAAAAAAAACAACACTTGAATCCCCTCCCGAATATCACTCCCTCTGGTCAGTATGCTAAAGTCATCATTGCATAGTAAAAGACCATCTACACTAAATATTCAGCAAATTCTATTTACTTGTGGATAAATTACCAAATAAAACAATGGTTGAAAGGTTCAAGTTAAAACCTGCAAAGAGAGTAAAATATTAATATAAAATATCGGATGTTTCAGCTCACTGGCCCAACACACTTCAAGGAGTAGAGGATGGTAAAGCAAGCGGACTAGGCTAGTCTAAAGAAGATTAGATTAATATTGAACTCGAGATGATTGGATTTGTTGGTTCAGCTCAAATACGTATTATTAATAAGACTTGTAACAATTAGATTTACAATGATGAACAGTTGATGATGATAATAATAAATAAAAAAAATTATTGTTTCTATATATTCTCTTAAATGAAAAAAAAAAAAATAGTCTAAAGAAGATTAGATTAATATTGAACTCGAGATGATTGGATTTGTTGGTTCAGCTCAAATACGTATTATTAATAAGACTTGTACCAATTAGATTTACAATGATGAACAGTTGATGATGATAATAATAAATAAAAAAAATATCGTTTCTATATGATTACTAGCTGAATTCCGTCGCTTCGCTCCGGAATCCCGCTAGTTCATCCCGAGGCATGGCCAAACTTGTGGAAAAGGCATGGCCGAACTTGTCAAACTAAAAACATAAACGAAACTCAAATATTAGGCGAGTGAGGAAAAGTTTTCTCTCCCGCAGTCTCTGCAGCTGCACTCTGTGTATTTATGGTGATTTTAGCGATCAAAAATTGATCATATCTCAGGATCGGTTTAGATTTTCGCAAAATCCTTTCTTATTGCACACCTAGACCATAAAAGGAATATTCCTACCAAATTTCAGCTTTCTAGGTGTTGTGGTTCTAGAGATAGAGCGATCAGTGTGTGAACTATGAAATGTGAACTGTGAATGAATCTCGTTCTTATAAATTTGAAACACTTTCTTTTAAATGACGAAAAACATATAGAAAATTGTAATTCTTTGATGCTTATTTATGACTTGTGAACTTGTGATAAGTTTCGTTTACACGGTGCTACATGGATATAATTATACATGTATTAGGTACCTACTTATATTTATGATAAAATCATGTAGGTACATAATTTGATTATTCGGTACACTTGGATTGTATAGAGGAGCAAGGTTAAGTCAACAAGAGGCATTTACTACAGGTAAACTGCGAAACAGGCGAAAAAATATGATTTCTCATGAAAAGTTACATAGGAGAGACTCCTTGCAAATCTAACTATTCTAATGGAAACTCTTGTTTTCCTAAAAACCATGTTGAAATATTTGGAGATATCAGAGCAGAGGACCTTCCAACCTGAAATCAGAAGAGAGAATGAGCTCTGACAATCTGACAAAAATCTTGGTCTGAAGAAACCTCCCCTTGACCCCCTACTACCAAAATTCAAAGTAGGGGGTAGGGGAAATATATGTAGGGGCTCCTTCAACTTCCAAAGTGGAAGGTTGTTATAGGTAGAAGTTACATTGTTTTCTTTTAAGTTATTCACAGTTAGTTCTAGCCATTCTCGGTATCCGCAATTTATTCGCGATTTGTTCGCAGTATCTGCGGGTTTTTTTTTTCGCAGTATCTGCGGTTTGATTGAGATATCCACTGTTTGTTCTTACGAGATAAAGGATTAAAAAAAAATATGATCTGGATTCTTTGAACCCTTTATCTCACAACAAACGGCGGATAACGCGAACATACCGCGGATACCGCAAACATACCGCGGATACCGCGATCAAAAACCGCGGATACCGCGATCAAAAACCGCGATTACCGCGATCAAAAACCGCGGATACCGCGATCAAAAACCGCGGATGCCGCGATCAAAAACCGCGGATACCGCGATCAAAAACCGCGGATACCGCGATCAAAAACCGCGGATACCGCGATCAAACCGCGGATACCGCGAAGAATACGCGGATAGCTAGAACTGTGAATAACTTAAAGGACAACGTAGAGCACCACCCATGGTGGAGTTTTTGCCTCGACCTCCACGGTCTCCAAATCGGCCACCACCACTGCCTCCTCCATAACCACCACCACCGTATCCTCCACTGCGACTGCTGCCGCCATAGCCTCCTCCACCACTTGTGCCATAGCGACTTGTGCCTCGACTACTGCCACCACTGGAACTGGACTTGTATGTCCTGGAACAGAGAAAGTGCAACAGGGATTGTTAAACAACTGAAGCCATAACTTCTGTAGTAATATATTCTATCGGATCACTTAATACACTTTGAATTGGTCCCTGAACTCCTTTAAATAACCTTTAGGAACCATTTTGTTTCTTCCAAGGGATCATGTATTATTATTATTTAACTGTCAAACCTTCCTCTCACTGCAGCAAACCCAGCAGCAGCTGTGGAAAAAGTCTGCCAGTTAAAACACCAAAAATACCAACATCTGACAGGTCAAAATTATATATTCAAGGCAGTAGCAGTAGAAACTATGGGGCCAATTTGTGGGGAGGCAAAGGGGTGGTTGGAGGATCTGGGAAGGTTGGCCATTATTAAAACTGGGGAACCAAGGGCAAAAAAAAAAATATATTTACCAACAAATTTCCCTGGCAGTACAACAGGGCAATTGCCCCTAATATTGTGGGGAGGGGTTGGAAAATGTATTCTACATTATATACTTTTTTTAAAACAAATTTCCCTGGCAGTACAACAGGGCAAATGCCCCTAATATTGTGGGGAGGGGTTGGAAAATGTATTCTACATTATATACTTTTTTAAATCATGTACCTGCCTATGTTAATTTTGTGCATATGTACCTATGATAATTTGTAAATTTTGCTCAATAAAGCAATTTTTTTTGTTTGATTGTCAAATCTTTCTAGCCTGAAGAAAAGAATGTCCTATCAAAAATATTCATGATTTGAAATCTTTAACTATACAGATATGGAATAGCTCCCTAGAATCCAACAGAAGCTAAGAGACCTTTCCTTCTCAGAGATGAATAAAACCTTTCGCCAGAGATTTGTCAGCCTGGGGCGGTATAAACCTATCATCATAGAAGAAAAGGTTACCTTTAACTATTACCTATCTAAATTTACTTACATAACACTGTATAGTTCAATACCAAACCTACACCTATAATTTTATCAGCTACAAAGAGACATCAATTATATTAAAAAAAAAACTTCTTTGGAAGCATAGTTGCAATCAAGAAGACATTGATGGTAAACTTAATACTAGTACTAAAAAGAAGGATTTGAACATTAACAAGAGTGCTTTATCTCAGAAGGGAATAAAACCTTTCAGCAGATATTTGTCAGACTGGGGCGGTATAAACCTATCATCATAGAAGAAAAGGTTACCTTTAACTATTACCTATCTAAATTTACTTACATAACACTGTATAGTTCAATACCAAACCTACACCTATAATTTTATCAGCTACAAAGAGACATCAATTATATTAAAAAAAAAAAACTTCTTTGGAAGCATAGTTGCAATCAAGAAGACATTGATGGTAAACTTAATACTAGTACTAAAAAGAAGGATTTGAACATTAACAAGAGTGCTTTATCTCAGAAGGGAATAAAACCTTTCAGCAGATATTTGTCAGACTGGGGCGGTATAAACCTATCATCATGGAAACACTCTTGCTACAAAATTACATAAATGACAGAAACACTGCCTCATCATGTGAAACTAATAATAATAAAAGGGATTACAAAAAACAATGCTGGGTCCACCAAACAACAGTTTTATTGACAATTATTTCTAGCTAGAACAATGCATAGCACCTGAACCCTGCATCTCTGCTTGATAATACTATTTGTCAGACTGGGGCGGTATAAACCTATCATCATGGAAACACTCTTGCTACAAAATTACATAAATGACAGAAACACTGCCTCATCACGTGAAACTAATAATACCTAGTAAAAGGGATTACAAAAAACAATGCTGGGTCCACCAAACAACAGTTTTATTGACAATTTCTAGGTAGAACAATGCATAGCACCTGAACCCTGCATCTCTGCTAGATAATACTAACAATGATTAACAAGACATAATAAGAGAAGATTGCCCTGATAGCAAATTAGCACTGAAGTTGATCTTCCAACAGGCACATTTGTTGTGATATCATATGACTGAAAAAATATCATGTTCCTTATGGAATAGCCCCCCCCCCCCCCCAACAATTTTCTT
>NW_007377988.1:206776-248128 GCF_000475195.1 Diaphorina citri | reverse complement strand
TCGCGAAATAACATCGTACTTTTTGGTCTGAACGAAGGAATGTTGATCGTTGCTTGATCGCTGCCTATTCACACTACAGTGCCAGTCTTGCTCCGGTCACAGTCCAGTTTCGGTCCGATCAAAAAGATTCGTCGCGAGAATGTTTCAAATTTTGACTGTGAGCTGACCGTTACCGTACCTTGACTAGAACGTCTAGTGTGTACACTCGCATTTACTTGCCTTCAACAATCATTTGATCGGACCGTTACTGGACCTTGACTGGCACTATAGTGTGAATCAGGCTTTAGATATGCAAGAGACAAAATACTTCCCATCCACATGCTCTGTTAATTAACAATCAAAATGAAAGTGAAAACACCTAGTTGATGGTGGGCGTTGAACCCAGACCGGGGTACTTGTTCAAAAGTCACATCAATAAAAAAAAAACTGCTACAAAAGGCTGCCACAAATGAGCAGTGACCAGTGTTTTTTAAAGCGTTAAGCCTGATTCACACTATAGTGCCAGTCAAGGTCCAGTCACGGTCCGGTATCGGTCCGATCAAATGATTGTTGAAGGCAAGTAAATGTGAGTGTACACACTAGACGTTCTAGTCAAGGTACGGTAACGGTCAGCTCACAGTCAAAATTTGGAACATTCTCGCGACGAATCTTTTTGATCGGACCAAAACTGGACCGTGACCGGAGCGAGACTGGCACTGTAGTGTGAATAGGCAGCGATCAAGGAACGATCAACATTCCTTCGTTCAATTTTCAAAGTACCTACGATGTTATTTCGCGATCGTGTTTTTTAATACCTAAAACTCATAATAAATTATTTAATTTCTCATTCCAAATTTGTTTTCTCTCTTTCATTTATTTTTATCACTTTATTTATGATATGCAAGAGACAAAATACTTCCCATCCACATGCTCTGTTAATTAACAATCAAAATGAAAGTGAAAACACCTAGTTGATGGTGGGCATTGAACCCAGACCTAGGTACTTGTTCAAAAGTCACATCAATAATAAAAAAAAACTGCTACAAAAAGCTGTCACAAATGAGCAGTGACCAGTAAGGGTTAGTTAAACAAGATTTCACAATTCGGGAAGTGACCAGTGTTTTTACAGGGTTAGTTATTATATTAACCTCCTAAGTTCCTTCCCTAACCATTCATCAAGTTAGATCCAGGGGTATAATAGGCTATGCTTCTAAAACTGGATTTCAATTTGAACAGTTAAGCACTTTGGTGGTGCCTCACCCCACAAGCATGCATGGGGTACCACTTTACCTTAGCATTGAAGTGGTTTACCACCTGCCAAGCTAGCATAGGTTGGTTGCATGATGTACAGACAGAACACCAGCCCTAAAAGCCTAGCCTATCACATCATACAAGGATAGGCTAACTGGGCTCCTATAAGAAAAATAAACGCCCTAGAAGCCTAGCCTGCCATATCCCAGTACATGAAATTTTCAAAGGCCTGAAAGGAATTTCACATCACATCTCGCAAATTTATAGACTAGACTACTTTTGAAATTGTACAATGCTTTCGAAGCTTTCTTCCTGTGGTAAACGTTGAATCTCGTGCAAAACCCCGAGAAACGTGGCTCTTCTTGGAAAATTCACAATGCAGAATACCCAAGGACACAAGGCTCCGAAATTTCATAGGGAAAGGAAAGAGCAACTTGCGCAATCGATTGTTCTAGAGTCCATTGAACTACAGTACTGAGTACACGGAAAAAAAACAATAGAATACCGACCCAACACGCCTACATCAAGCCGCTTTCACTCAAGAAACTGGAAGTGGCTGTTGAGTAAACTTACCAAGGTAAGATCCAACGACTAGATTTGACCAAAATAGGGTATATTACTGGACATGTTGAATCCGTAAAAGAGTAAAAATTATGGCGTAATTACTGGAAATATCCTTCCTTTCTCGTTACCACGTTGAATACAAAATGGCCACCTCTAGCTTTCCCAGAGGTTTTTGCAAACTCATGCAACCAGTTTTCGAGTAAAAACGGGCATACGATAGAAATATTAGGAAAAAGAGTTAAATAATGTTAATTGAGTGAACTTACATGTTTTCTAGTAATTGAGGTCCTTTACGAACGGTGTCCAAAGATAATCGATTGAAATGTCGGAGTGTGCGACCTAAAACACAGGACAAAGACATTAAAGGACTGGAAAAGAGGAACTAAAAGAGATGTAAACGAGTTTGGTTCAAAGATCACAGATTATTTGATAAAACAGTATATGAACTTTAATATTTAACAATAAAATTGAAAAACGGTGTCCAAAGATAATCGATTGAAATGTCGGAGTGTGCGACCTAAAACACAGGACAAAGACATTAAAGGACTGGAAAAGAGGAACTGGAAGAGATGTAAACGAGTTTGGTTCAAATATCACAGATTATTTGATAAAACAGTATATAAACTTTAATATTTAACAATAAAATTGAGAGTTTGGTTCAAATATCACAGATTATTTGATAAAACAGTATATAAACTTTAATATTTAACAATAAAATTGAGAAAAAACGTGCAAAATCATATTTTAAACGTGATGAAATGAAAAAAACGACCCTTACCTCACGGTGTCAGAACGAGAAAGAACGGAAGAAGAAGTGCGGGGGGAAAGCCTCCATCATTAAAATCGTTCAGCCAATCATATTTCAGGATTGGCACTTTCCCTTACGACGCTAGTCAGCGCTGTAGTCGGTAAACAAAAAGTGTGCACAGAGAATTTTTCATTTTTCTCTGTGCTTTTTGCATAAATTTTCAGGCGTTTGGATGTGCTGAAAATGTGTTGCTGATTGCGTTTTCACAGTTCGAAATTTCGATAGCGTTTTATTCTTACGTAATCTGTAGATTCGACCTATTTGTAGGTACCTACGAGGTATTTTGGCAACATTTCACCAAAATCGGACAAATTGTTCCGACGTTACTTTTTTAAAAGACGTTGGATGCAGGGAACTACTAACTGCTATCGTCTTAAGATTTCCAGGCGTTTGGATGTGCTGAAAATGTGTTGCTGATTGCGTTTTCACAGTTCGAATTTTCGAAAGCGTTTTATTCTTACGTAGTCTGTAGATTCGACCTATTGGTACCTACGAGGTATTTTGGCAACATTTCACCAAAATCAGACAAACTGTTCCGACGTTACTTTTTTAAAAGACGTTGGATGCAGGGAACTACTAACTGCTAACGTCTTATACTTATAGTCTCGAAAGTAGAGCCCGGTTCAGCCAATCATATTTCAGGATTGGCACTTTCCCTTACGACGCTAGTCAGCGCTGTAGTCGGTAAACAAAAAGTGTGCACAGAGAAATTTTCATTTTTCTCTGTGCTTTTTGCATAGATTTCCCGTACCTTGACTAGAACGTCTAGTGTGTACACTCGCATTTACTTGCCTTCAACAATCATTTGATCGGACCGTTACTGGACCGTGACCATACCTTGACTGGCACTATAGTGTGAATCAGGCATTAGTTAAACAAGATTTCACAATTTGGGAAGTGACTATTGAATTAAGTACAACATTAATTTGACAAACAGATTGAAAAGGCTTTCAACTTTATTAATTGTTAATTAATAAAAGAGACATTTCTGAAAGCTAGAAACTTGGATACAAAACAAGATTACAAGAAGCAGCTTCATTTCTAAACAGAAGATTTCTTATGTGGGAAGCTAGCTACCGCGCCACAATAGATTAACCAATCAGAAACTGACCAATGAGATCAACAAGTAACTTGTGGTGGGTATTTTCAAATATTAGGCTCCGTTTACACGGTTTTTAGTGTTCTTTGACAGCTTAGATATGCAAGAGACAAAATACTTCCACTTCCCATCCACATGCTCTGTTAATTAACAATCAAAATGAAAGTGAAAACACCTAACTAGTTGATGGTGGGCATTGAACCCAGACCGGGGTACTTGTTCAAAAGTCACATCAATAAAAAAAAACTGCTACAAAAGGCTGCTACAAATGAGCAGTGACCAGTGTTTTTAAAGAGTTAGTTAAACAAGATTTCACAATTTGGGAATTGACCAGTGTTTTTACAGGGTTAATTATTAACCTCTCAAGTTCTTTCCCTAACCATTCATCAAGTTAGCTCCAGGGGTATAATAGGCTATGCTTCTAAAACTGGATTTCAATTTGAACAGTTAAGCACTTCGGTGGTGCCTCACCCCACAAGCATGCATGGGGTACCACTTTACCTTAGCATTGAAGTGGTTTACCACCTGCCAAGCTAGCATAGGTTGGTTGCATGATGTACAGACAAAACACCAGCCCTAAAAGCCTAGCCTATCACATCATACAAGGATAGGCTAACTGGGCACCTATAAGAAAAATAAACTAGCCCTAGAAGTCTAGCTATCACATCATACAAGGATAGGCCAACTGGGCTCCTATAAGAATAATAAACTAGCCCTAAAAGCCTAGCCTGCCATATCCCAGTACATGAAATTTTCAAAGGCCTGAAAGGAATTTCACATCACATTTCGCAAATTTATAGACTAGGTACTTTTGAAATTGTACAATATTTTCATAGCTTTCTTCCTGTGGTAAACGTTGAATCTCGTGCAAAACCCCGAGAAATGGGGCCTTTCTTGAAAAATTCACAATGCAGAATACAAAAATAAAATTTAATATATTATTTATATATAGGTAGAACAAATTAATAACGAAAACATTTACAAGTTACATAAAAAATAATTAGATTTAAAAAAAAACTTCAGTGTTAATCATAAAATAAATAAGTCATTAAATATCACCAAAAATAAGGACTTATTTTGACGTCGAAGGAAAAAAGTCCCTCACATCGACTGTCTAAAGCTAAAGACTCTAACGAAAGTAGAGGTATATGTATTTACTAAGTACCACATAGTCACATACCCACTCACCCAATAAATTTTATCACAAAATGTGCCGAAATAAAAATATAAGAATAAAACACAAATAATTCATTAGCTTTTAAGTTATCAATCCCCCTTAATGGGCAAGGCTACACTTGGGATTGAAATTTGGTTTAAGTTCAACTCTTGGATTAAGCAATTGGAGAGTTGAATTTAAACCGAGTTTAAACTTCAATTGGCCAGCCTAGTTAGCTTGGTTGGTGGCGTGTCTGCCTTGTAAGCGCCAGGTCGGGTTCGATTCCCGCCCGGGGCGGATTTTATCCTGATGGGATAATGTTCGTTCTCGGAACGGCTGGCTTTCTGCTATCCTGTCTTCCTTCTCTCTTCGATTTCGGGACGATAAGACCATAGCAGTTATAGTTTCCTCTGTCAAACCTCTTTAAAAAAAAAAAAAAAACTTCGATTGTGGTCCAGTTATGGCCAGATCCACGAAGTGAGTTTACACTCGGTTCAGACTGCTTGTAGTCTGAGAGTCAAAATTGAACCGGTTTTAAACAACTATTTCTAAGAAAATTTCTAATAAAATATAGTACCTAAAATATATGTGGTTCGTAGTCAAATTCCGTGCCTCGATTGAGATTCAAACCCACCTCTTCCCGCTTACCAGGTGGGAAACCCTCCGTAGATTCGTAAAAGCTTAACCCATCCTTTAGGGCTGTCTAGCCCCTACACCTAACACTCGGTTCAGATTGCTTAGTCTGAGAGTCAAAATTGAACCGGTTTTAAACAACGATTTCTAAGAAAATTTCTAATAAAATACAGTACCTACATACAATGTGGTTCGTAGTCAAATTCCGTGCCTCGATTGAGATTCAAACCCACCTCTTCCCGCTTACCAGGCGGGAAACCCTCCGTAGATTCGTAAAAGCTTAACCCATCCTTTGGGTCACTTGCCCCTACACCTAAGCCTCAGAGTGGGCTTTTTGTGTATGGAGTTCAGCTAGGCACCCCTCCACCAACCTAGTCCGTCATTCTGGTGGGATTCGAACCATGATTCTCTCGATTGCAAGACGACTGCGATGACCACAGGGAAGGGGAAGGTGTTAATTTTTCTTCCGACTGAAGAGAGTCGAACCCTGGAGTGGGGATAGAATCTTGTTGATCTTCTGCACACTGCTACTTGTTTTGCTGTAATGAGAAGATCAAGAAGTTGTATTATTTTACTATCAAGATTTTTTTTTTCTTTTTTTTTGTGGTTTACCGTGACTGACGAATAAGACATTTTAGAGTTTGATGGTTGGAGTCCAACACAAGTCATAATTTTAGCAAGGGATCCGGACATGATTGTCTTGCTCAAAATCTCCACAGAATAGGATGTAAGGATTCCCCTATATGTCCTCTGTGTCCCCAAAGAAATGAATGCTGACCATCTCTTAGTGTGCTCAGCGCTCAGCCCTTATAAATTCACAAGACCTCTCCGGAAACTTTATCAAATATGTACCAATAAAAATTCCATATTTCCATACTTTTTCGGTCCAATTTTTCGTTTCTTTTTAATGGTCAGATATCAAGGGGGTTTAGGGGGACAATAATAATTAATAATATGAAGGGGATGTAGGGGGGGGGGAATCATGATTCACCCTGTAGGTACAATACGAGTATGAATGTTGTTTGATAGTATTTTCACCTTCGTTGCCCTTGCTCAGACTTGCTTGCCCTAAAGTTAAACCGAGATCTACTTTGTGATTTTAAAATCAGTATAGGTTACCGAAAGTAAAATTCCTGGCTGGGCTATTCCACACAGCTAATTGCTGTTTTTTCCTGTTCATTAGGTGATTTCAATGGGTGTGTTTGCTACTTTATTTTGTAATGATTTGAACATCTACATTGAACTTAAATGTAGTCATATTTTATTATGTGACTTTTCTTTTGATTCAACCAAGGAGATATGAATTTTCAACTGCAACACCTTGACTACCTAAGCATATTTCATACTGATTAGCACAGAAACCCATGTATTAAAAAAACATTTCCCTTAACAAGAGAGACAGACTGGCAGAATATCTGATTGAATCTAAAAAGTCACATCATAGAATACAGCTTGTCTGTCTTGAAGAATGTCCATCCTTAGATATGCAAGAGACAAAATACTTCCCATCCACATGCTCTGTTCATTAACAATCAAAATGAAAGTGAAAACACCTAGCTGATGGTGGGCATTGAAGCCAGACCGGGGTACATGTTCAAAAGTCACATCAATAAAAAAAAAACTGCTACAAAAGGCTGCCACAAATGAGCAGTGACCAGTGTTTTTAAAGAGCTAAAAGCCTCCCCTGCCATATCCCAGTACATGAAATTTTCAAAGGCCTGAAAGGAATTTCACATCACATTTCGCAAATTTATAAACTACTTTTGAAATTGTACAATGCTTTCAAAGCTTTCTTCCTGTAGTAAACGTTGAATCTCGTGCAAAACCCCGAGAAATGGGGCCTTTCTTGAAAAATTCACAATGCAGAATAACCAAGGACACAAGGCTCCGAAATTTTATTGGGAAAGGAAAGAGCAACTTGCGCAATCGATTGTTCTAGAGTCCATTGAACTACAGTACTGAGTACACGGAAAAAATAATAGAAAACCGACCCAACACGCCTATATCAAGCCGCTTTCACTCAAGAAACTGAAAGTGGCTGTTAAGTTAACTCACCAAGGTAAGATCCAACAACTAGATTTGACCAAAATAGGGCATATTACTGGACATGTTGAATCCGTAAAAGAGCGAAAAATAAGGCGTAATTACTGGAAATATCCTTCCTTTCTCGTTACCACGTTGAATACAAAATGGCCACCTCTAGCTTTCCCAGAGGTTTTTGCAAACTCATGCAACCAGTTTTCGAATAAAAACGTAGAAAAAAAAAAAAAAAAAAAAAAAAAAGATTGTACCGCGGTTGCGGCGGTTTGGCATTCCTTCAATATTCTTTTACATCCATGCCTACCCAAGAACGGAAAAGTTTGGTTTGAAAATGTCCGCCCTGGCCGGGATTCGAACTCAGCACCTCCGGGTTGAGAGGCAGTGAGTGCTCTTTACCACTCGGCCACAGAGGTGGCCATTGCGGAGTGCTTACCCTAATGGTTAAACTTGGGTTCAAGAGAAGGTTTTAAGTATTTTGTTTATCCTGCTTGAATAGGACTAAAGTGAGGTTTTTTAAACAACATTGTCTTTTCACCCGAAGATGCTAGGGTTCAAATCCTGACCAAGAAAAAATAAAAATAATCTATGTATTAAAAAATGGTACCATCACTCCACCTGTTTTCAAGGTGAACTATCATTCAAGGATTTTTTTTACCTAATTATTTTTGTAATAGAACTAGGGTGGGTATGTAACTTACAGTCTATAAATTTTAGTTCATCTTTGGCATAGGTTGGGATCTTCAGTCATAATTTTTTGGTACCCCAGTGAAAAATGGGAGCATCCCGAAGGTAGGACATTTTTTTTAGGATATTTATTTATGCCTTTTTCTATAATAACTCTTTTTCTATTGATAATAATTTGTGCCAATATTAATAAAAACTTAACCTTTTTTTTAGTATTTCTGATGAAGAGGTCTGGTGTTATCGTACCTCACATTGAAATTCTAAATAGGGTTCCTATTATGTAAGACTCGAATTATGTAAGGGATAACCTTTTCTGAAGACTCTAAAAATAAAAGAATAATAGGAAATACCTGATACCTATCTAAGCAGACCGTGGACGTCTTTTTAGACGTCCTTTATCCATCTGGTGCCTACTCTTAAAAAAAAATAATAATAAAAAATAAAAAAAAGTTGTGTGAAAAAGGGGACAGACAGGTTATCGGTAAAAGAATATGACCTGGGTTCAAGGACATTCCCTTATTATTTTCAATGAGAAGTGCTAAAAATAGATGAATTTTTACTTTAAGTAAGGTACACAATTTTTTAAAAGATAATAAAAATACGACCTTTGTCTTAAACCATAATACAACTATATAACTAAAATATCATAACCATAAAATAATAGTCAAAATAGTATATAATTCTAGGAAGGTTCCTTATTTTTAAAAATCCATTTTTCGTAACGAACACAGACAGGATCATAAAAATAAAATAAAACAATCAACGAGCAGGTAGATATTACAACAGGAAAACCCACACAAAAATAAATGAATGAATTAAAAAGTTTTTTTTTTTTTTTAATAAATGAACCATTTACCAGGTACGAGTACCAAACCTCATTAGTGGTTAATAGAGACGAGAGGGTCGTTTCGTGGAATATATGTAGGTAACCTTGACTTGGAAATGACTTTGACTCGTAACTTAATGACCTATAAGTCTAACAACAATCTACTTAAGAACTTCTACGGAGTCTTAGGAACAGAACTTAGATTGCACTTTTACTTTTGTTTGAAATTAACTTAATTAACATAGATGCAGGATCAGGGTATTTGTACAAAGAATACAATACATCATCTTGTTTCTTCTTTTTCTTCGCCTTTTCCCGTTTACCTACAGACGGGGGTCGGCGTTTTCGTCAGCCTCTCAATCAGCCCTAGCTAGGGTGAAGGGTGATTGCTTTGGGCTGACATTTGGTTTTGTCTACAAATTTTAAGAGTGGCCCTTCGCACTCAACCTTCCCACAAAAATAAATGAATAAATAATGGATTGATTTTTTTTTTTTTGTTCTTTTTTTTTAAATAAATGAACCATTACCTAAACGAGTACCTAAACCTCATTAGTGGTTAATACGTTAATAGAGACGAGAGGGTCGGTTCATGGAATATAGGTAACCTTGACTTGGAAATGACTTTGACTAGTAACTTAATGACCTATAAGTCTAACAACAATCTACTTAAGAACCTCTACGGAGTCTAAGGAACAGAACTTAGATTGCACTTTTACTTTTGTCTGAAATCAACACAGATCCAGGATATTTGTACAAAGAATACAATACATCATCTTGTTTCTTCTTTTTCTTCGCCTTTTCCCGTGTACCTACAGACGGGGGTCGGCGTTTTTCGTCAGCCTCTCAATCAGCCCTAACTAGGGTGATTGCTTTGGCCTGACATTTGATTTTGGCTACAAATTTTAAGAGTGGCCCTTCGCACTCAACCTTTGCTATTTCTTTGCGACACAAACTTCAGCTATTCAGCTGAAGTTTTAGACGAGGAGGATTCAGCTCTCTGTTTAATTGAGCTTGTAAATTAATTGTTAGGAGTACATAAAAAACATATACCTACCTAAGGGACGGACCTCTTATCGTTCTGAAATCGAATAGAAGGAGGACAGGATGGGAGAGAGCCAGCCGTTCCGGAACCGACAGTTATCTGTTTAGACAGTTATCTGTTTAGATAACCTAAACAGATAACTGTTATCTGTTTAGGTTAGGATAAAGTTTGCCCTGGATCGGAATCAAACTTCCGATCTAGCATTAATAATTAATCAGAAAGGGAAGTAAGACTTTTTCCTCGCCAAATAAATAGAATTAGGACAAACAAGGCTCCCTTCTCTACATTTGATTCCTCTCTTATTGATTCTCCCATCACAATCTTATCATTAGCCTACACATAAACACACAATCAATAGAGAATACCTACTGTATGCAATACAGTGCTGGTGCCCCCGCTTTACTTTAGATAAAAAAGTTTCTATGTTTTAAGGACTATAGGGCTTCTTGAATATGTGGCTAAAGGTGTGTTCAAAGTTCCAAACATAGTCGATCGAATCTAAAGAGAATCTATGTTGTCGAGTGTGGACGGTTCAGACGACATAGATCGATGGCCGGTTGACTATATGTGGATGTGGACACACACACATGTGGACTTAGTAGTGATAATCTGATCATAATGAATAGGACTCTCAAACTCAAAAAATACTTTGACGGCAACAATTTGTGTCAGATTTAATTCTGGGGGCACCGGGGGCACAACGGCACAACCACCCAGTAACTTATCAATAATCTGTGTGTTCAGTGTTCACCTTGGGACCGTGTTGATTTCTCAAACCGTTTTCCTTACATAATGGAGTTTATGGAGTATAGAAGTTTTCGTATTTGTTTGCTGGTGTGCTTTGGCCTCCAATGACATTGACTACCTTGCCTAGTCAGTTTACGATTCATGTACCTACTCTTACTGGGTGACTCAGAATATTTCGTACAATCTTCATTTGAATTCGGGGTGCACTCAGCCTCGAGAGGACAATTGAGTAGCTACTTTAATCGAGTAGCGACCAGTGGCGGCATTACCAGAGTTAAAAGAAAAATTATAGATATGTTAGAAATTAGAAATAGTAAAGGAGCACTCGGTTCAGATTGCTTAGTCTGAGAGTCAAAATTGAACCGGTTTTAAACAACGATTTCTAAGAAAATTTCTAATAAAATATAGTACCTACATATGTGGTTCGTAGTCAAATTCCGTGCCTCGATTGAGATTCAAACCCACCTCTTCCCGCTTACCAGGCGGGAAAACCTCCGTAGATTCGTAAAAGCTTAACCCATCCTTTGAGGCACTTGCCCATACACCTAAGTCTCAGAGTGGGCTTTTTGTGTTTGGAGTTCAGCTAGGCACCCCTCCACCAACCTAGTCCGTCATTCCCTTTTTAACTCCCCCCAGCCAAAAAAAAAAAAAAAAAAAATCGAAACACTATTCGTGTTAACACCTAAAGGCCGGGAGGCGCTTCAAACTCTTGAAGTCCGCGGGCCTCCCGGCACGCTTGATTCAGGATATTTGAACAAATAATAGAATACTCCTTATTTAACTCCTACCCAATGGCCTTCATTCCAGCACAATGGCCGCAAAAGGAGACATCGGCCTCATCGGGCTGGCCGTCATGGGCCAGAACCTCATCCTTAACATGAACGACCACGGGTTTACCGTCGTGGCCTACAACAGGACCACGGCCAAAGTGGACAGTTTCCTGGCGAACGAGGCTAAAGGCACGAACATCATCGGCGCTCACTCTTTGGAAGAACTGGTGAAGAACCTCAAGAAACCCAGGTAAGTTTACCAGACACAAAAAGCCACCCTGAGGCTTAGGTATCAAAAGTCAATAGTATCCTTCAAATTTTTTACCGCCGCGCCGGAAATTCTTGATTTTTCACACCACTGATCCTTGTAATACTCCTTTTCCCGCCTCACAGACGTGTTATGATGCTCGTCAAGGCCGGTTCGGCCGTCGACGATTTCATCGACAAGCTAGTGCCTTTGCTCGAGAAGGGCGACATCATTATCGACGGCGGCAATTCCGAATACCAAGACACGGACCGCCGGTCTAAGGCGCTCGAGGCGAAAGGACTTCTGTATGTCGGGTGTGGTGTGAGCGGCGGCGAAGATGGAGCAAGGTACGGCCCGTCCCTTATGCCCGGCGGCAATCCGGCGGCCTGGCCCGCCCTCAAACCCATCTTTCAGGTAAGAATCGATGAACCGTTTTCCACTTTTAGTATTTTTTTTTTCTTTTTTTCCCAAGAAGTTTGATAGGGGTGGATCGAGTGGATTGGAACACATCACATGCCTTCAGGCACACTCCATATGTCACGGGTCTAAGGACTCTAGGTTAACCTTGCCCTTGGGATCAACTTAATTTGAAGAAACCATTTACTGATGGAAAAAAATTGTAATGGGAACTGTAACAAAGGAACTCTTATCATCCCGAAATCGAAGAGAGGGCAGGATAGGAGAAAGCCAGTTGTTCTGAAAACGAACCTTATCTGTTTTTAAATATTTTAGGATAATGTTCGTCCCGGGCGGGAGTCGAACGCGCGATCTACGTCCATTCCTTAATTTTCAACAAATAACAAATATTCACGGTTATTCGGTTGGTCCAGAATAATAATAATAATAATAATAATAATAATAATAATAGCGCTTATTTATACTGCTCGCATAGGACTGAAAAGTCTCTTTACTCCAGCAGTACCAGTAGGCTACTACTATTATTGTGGTCAAATTCTCAAATTATATTGAGGATAAAATTCCATACCTCGGCTGGGAAGGAAGAAAGGAAGAGTCTTTCTTGAATCTTCAAAGGTAGATTCGTAGAAGCTTAACCCATCCTTTGAGACATCCGCCCCTACACCTAAGCCTCAGAGTGGGCTTTTGGTGTGTGTACCTTCAAAGGTAAGGGGAAGTTAGAGTCCTTTCCCCTCGATTCTAACCCTCCAACTCTTTGAATTCCAGGAGACAAGAAAGAGTTCCTGGAGAACATTCGCCAAGCTCTGTACGCTTCCAAGATCGTTTCCTACGCCCAAGGGTTCATGTTGATGCGACAGGCAGCGGAAATACATGGCTGGAAGTTGAACTACGGGGGCATCGCCCTCATGTGGCGAGGAGGCTGTATCATTCGCAGTGTCTTCTTAGGTGAGTGCCTTCTCTCTTTTTTTTTTTTCAATAAAGCGCTTTAACTCTGGAATACCAGGTCGTTCGCGCCGGAGTGCCTCCTTTGCAATTCGCTCTTATATTCTTCTTATGTGAGTGCCTCTTTTATAATGGTCTTGATGTATTCTTTTGTGGGGACCTCCTTTGAAATGGTATTGGAGTATTCTTAACTGATGGTCTTACACTGAAGTATTCTTATGTGAGAGCCTCGTTTGCAAATGATCTTAAGGTGTGTCCGCGATTGACGAGGTGAATCTATGTTGTCGAGGCAGTGTACGTTGTCAGTCTACATCATCGAGTCGATCGACGGCGTCGACCCAAAGCCTCCAGACCCGAAGTGTACCACGTTAATCACTACATTCGCTCTTATATTCTTCTTATGTGAGTGCCTCTTTTATAATGGTCTTGATGTATTCTTTTGTGGGGACCTCCTTTGAAATGGTATTAGAGTATTCTTAACTGATGGTCTTACACTGGAGTATTCTTATGTGAGAGCCTCCTTTGCAAATGATCTCAAGGTGTGTCCGCGATCGACAAGGTGAATCTATGTTGTCGAGGCAGTGTACGGTGTCAGTCTACATCGATGTGGCGAGGAGGCTGTATCATTCGCAGTGTCTTCTTAGGTGAGTGCCTTCTCTCTCTCTTTTTTTTCAATAAAGTGCTTTAACTCTGGAATACCAGGTCGTTCGCGCCGGAGTGCCTCCTTTGCAATTCGATCTTATATTCTTCTTATGTGAGTGCCTCTTTTATAATGAATGATCTTGATGTATTCTTTTGTGGGGACCTCCTTTGAAATGGTATTAGAGTATTCTTAACTGATGGTCTTACACTGGAGGATTCTTATGTGAGAGCCTCCTTTGCAAATGATCTTAAGGTGTGTTCGCGATCGACGAGGTGAATCTATGTTGTCGAGGCAGTGTACGGTGTCAGTCTACAACTCTACATCATCGAGTCGATCGACGGCGTCGACCCAAAGCCTCCAGACCCGAAGTGTACCACGTTAATCATTAAGCCCCAGTTGGTAGGTTAGCATTAAGTGTTTAATACATACATGGGACGGAATAGGGCATAGGGAACCAAGAGAATACATATACATAGGTATATGTGCTATTTCATTCCGTTCTTCTTCCTCTTCCCCCAGGCAACATCAAGGCGGCGTTCGACAAGAACCCGGCGCTATCCAACCTCCTTCTCGACCCCTTCTTCAAAGACGCCATTCACGCGACCCAGAGCTCCTGGCGCGCCGTTGTCTCTCAGAGCGCCCTACTCGGGATTCCCACGCCGGCCTTCGCGACGGCTCTCGCCTTCTACGACGGGTACCGAAGCAAGCGCCTCCCGGCTAACCTGCTTCAAGCACAGCGCGACTACTTTGGCGCTCACACGTACGAGCTGTTGGCCGCTCCCGGGAAGTTCGTGCACACCAACTGGACCGGGCACGGAGGCAATGTTAGCGCGTCGACCTATGACGCTTAGACGAACCGGCGCGACGGGAGGTTACGGCCCAAGGCAAGCGCGTCACGGGTCGTAATGTGGTTTGAATAAGCTAGAATAGGGCACCAGAGTCTGTAGCGCTCTATTTTAGCCGATGGGTCTCTTGCGATCAAAATAATTAATCAGAAAGGGAAGTAAGACTTTTTCCTCGCCAAATAAATAGAATTAGGACAAACAAGGCTCCCTTCTCTACATTTGATTCCTCTCTTATTGATTCTCCCATCACAATCTTATCATTAGCCTACACATAAACACACAATCAATAGAGAATACCTACTGTATGCAATACAGTGCTGGTGCTGCCGCTTTACTTTAGATGAAAAAGTTTCTATGTTTTAACCTGTATAGGACTATAGGGCTCTTCAATATGTGCCTAAAGGTGTGTTCAAAGTTCCAAACATAGTCGATCGACGAAGAGAATCTATATGTTGTCGAGGCAGTGTGGACGGTTCAGTCGACATCGATCGATGGCCGGTCGACTATGTGTGGACACACACACACCTTAAGTAGTGATAATCTGATAATAATGAATAGGACTCTCAAACTCAAAAAATATTTTGACGGCAACAATTTGTGTCAGATTTATCCGGCCTATGTCCGGCCCTGGATTCCGCCTCCTTAATCATTCCCCTGAGTGTCTCCAATTGACCAGGCACTAGATCAGTACAGGGGACTTCCAGCTGTCTGTGAATCAGGACGAGGAATAAAGATCATTGAATTATAAAGGAATTTTGATTGTGTTAAGCATAAATGCTTGTCACAAATGTCGTTCCCTGTTTAATATATGTACATACCTACTACGCCCAGTAACTTATCAATAATCTGTGTGTTCAGTGTTCACCTTGGGACCGTGTTGATTTCTCAAACCGTTTTCCTTACATAATGGAGTTTGTGGAGTATAGAAGTTTTCGTATTTGTTTGCTGGTGTGCTTTGGCCTCCAATGACATTGACTACCTTGCCTAGTCAGTTTACGATTCATGTACCTACTCTTACTGGGTGACTCAGAATAGATTACTTGATTACAGTAAAGGAGAAAAATGCTTAGAAGATGAAAATTTCTGGTATTGCATTGAAGGCATTAGATTAGAGTTGTGATTCGCATGCAAAATAAAAGAGAATGTGCAACATATTCTGAACTTGAGTGTCAGGAACCTTCAATCTCTTGTAGCTGGCGTAGGTGGAACCTCTAAACCCTAACCCGCTTTAAGCTATTCTAATTAATAGCATGTACATTTGTAGCTATGAATTGGGATCAATATTCAAACTGCATGTTTCATGTTAGATACATACAAGTAGCTATTTTATAAGGACAGTAAAAAAATGTAGGTGGTTTTGACAGAGGGAACTACATTTGTAGCTATGAATTGGGATCAATATTCAAACTGCATGTTTCATGTTAGATACATACAAGTAGCTATTTTATAAGGACAGTAAAAGAAAAAAAAATGTAGGTGGTTTTGACAGAGGGAACTGTAACAACGGACCTCTTATCGTTCTGAAATCGAATAGAAGGAGGACAGGATGGGAGAGAGCCAGCCGTTCCGGAACCGACAGTTATCTGTTTAGATAACCTAAACAGATAACTGTTATCTGTTTAGGTTAGGATAAAGTTTGCCCTGGGTCGGAATCAAACCTCCGATTAATAATTAATCAGAAAGGGAAGTAAGACTTTTTCCTCGCCAAATAAATAGAAACAGGACAAACAAGGCTCCCTTCTCTACATTTGATTCCTCTCTTATTGATTCTCACATCACAATCTTATCATTAGCCTACACATAAACACACAATCAATAGAGAATACCTACTGTCAGTGCTAGTGCCGCCGCTTTACTTTAGATAAAAAAAGTTTCTATGTTTTAAGGACTATAGGGCTTCTTGAATATATGCCTAAAGGTGTGTTCAAAGTTCCAAACATAGTCGATCGAATCTAAAGAGAATCTATGTTGTCGAGTGTGGACGGTTCAGTCGACATAGATCGATGGCCGGTTGACTATGTGTGGACACACACACCTTAGTAGTGATAATCTGATAATAATGAATAGGACTCTCAAACTCAAAAAATACTTTGACGGCAACAATTTGTGTCCGATTTTATTCTGGGGGCACCGGGGGCACAACGGCACAACCACCCAGTAACTTATCAATAATCTGTGTGTTCAGTGTTCACCTTGGGACCGTGTTGATTTCTCAAACCGTTTTCCTTACATAATGGAGTTTATGGAGTATAGAAGTTTTCGTATTTGTTTGTTGGTGTGCTTTGGCCTCCAATGACATTGACTACCTTGCCTAGTCAGTTTACGATTCATGTACCTACTCTTACTGGGTGACTCAGAGAAAGATTCAAAGTCACCGTGCTAACCACTGCACCACTGAGTTTGAGATCAAATTATAAAGGATTATTATCACAGTTTTATAAAGGACGATTGATTTGATTTGATTTGTGAGCCAGCCTAGTTAGCTTGGAGGGTAGCGCGTCTGCTTTGTAAGCGCTAGGCCGCGGGTTCGATTGCGCCCCGGGCGTATTTTATCCTGAACGGATAAGGTTCGTTCTCGGAACAGCTGGCTTTCTTCTATCCTGTCTTCTGACTCAGAATATTTCGTACAATCTTCATTTGAATGGCTAAGAGGCAGAGCGGACCAAGTCCAAAAGAGTTTATTTTTTTATATGTAGAGTAATAGCCGAGTGAAGAAAGGCAAGTTTAAAAATAGATTTTCCTAAAGATTATAAAGATATTGCTATACTCGAGTATTGGGCAATGTATAAATTAATCAAATTGTATTTGATGATACTGTTTAGCACCTAAATGGGAAGTATTGTGTCTCTTCTCGCCCATCTGATGAGAGGCATACTACGAGATGGAGTGTAATTTAATAGAGATTTCTTTTGTTTTTTGTCTTTTTTTACTTTTCTTTTAATGCAAAAATACAGATCAAAAATCCATTGATATGAGTAACTCAAAATCGCCAAAATGGACTTACATATCTCACCACAGAGAGTTTTCACTCAATTCAGAGTTAAGAAATAATGGCCTGTGTACATCGCAAATGAGTGACGTTAAAGAAAACCCTTGACATTGTGTTATCCCTCAGTGGTAAGATCGGCCATTGGTGATATTTAATAGAGATTTCTTTTGTTTTTTTTTTTTTCTTTTTTTTACTTTTCTTTTAATACAAAAATACAGATCAAAAATCCATTGATATGAGTAACTCAAAATCGCCAAAATGGACTTACATATCTTACCACAGAGAGTTTTCACTCAATTCAGAGTTGGGAAATAATGGCCTGTGTACATCAAATGAGTGACGTTAAAGAAAACCCTTGACATTGTGTTATCCCTCAGTGGTAAGATCGGCCATTGGTGATTTTTAACATTTTAACTTTGGCATCTCCAATTGGGAACCCCTGATCTGTGTACAATATTAGCTATTACTGCTATTAGGAACTGGATAGTGTTGAATGATTGAATCCAATCTGAATTCTCAATGCTAAACAGGTAGGTAAAACGATAAACAGATAGGTAAGTAAGACGAATTGTGTGCCAGCTCATTAATGGTGAACACTCCACTGTCTACCTTTAGTGTCTATGGTAATCCATCTAATCCATACACTATTGGATTATGAACACTATTAGGAACTAGCTTGCTGTGATATCCTGAAAAAATGTGTTTTTTTTAGTACCTAATACTGTAATCTCATTGATCCATGTTTCAGTCAATTGCCGCCAAGGTCGGCTCGGAGCCCTGCTGTGATTGGGTGGGCGAACAGGGGGCGGGGCACTTCGTCAAAATGGTGCACAACGGCATCGAGTACGGGGACATGCAACTGATCTGCGAGGCCTACCATCTGATGACGGGCGCACTAGGTAACTATTGTTCACCAAGACAAATTCAAACTAGGTAACTATTGTTCACCAAGACAAAGTTTCAAGAGGAATTGGTGCATTCAATGTACAACTGCCGCTGGTTCGCGTGCTATTAACTTTTCTCAGCCCCACTTGTTGCTGTTGTTGTTGTAGAAGCTTTAGCCGAATAGTGATGGCAGAATAAAGAAAAGTAAGACAAAGTTTCAAGAGGAATTGGTGCATTCAATGTGCAACTGCCGCTGGTTCGCGTGCTATTAACTTTTCTCAGCCCCACTTGTTGTTGCTGTTGTTGTAGAAGCTTTAGCCGAATAGTGATGGACGAATAGAGGAAAGATATCTTTTTATATCAGCCATACACTGAGGTGATGGTCTCTAACCATGTTTAATTGGCTCGTCCTAGTAAAGTTACTGTGTGTAGGCGGGTACCTCAAACAGAGTCCCCTGCCGACCTACAAGGATAGAGGAATTTAGGGTCTCCAATTTAACCTTCAAAGGGGAGGACTTTGAGGAGAATGTAGGGATCAAATGCACGAGAATGTAGGATTTTAACACTTTCGGTCTCTTCTTCCAGGCATGTCCCACGACGAAATGTCCGCCGTGTTCGAGGACTGGAACAAGGGCGAACTCGACTCCTTCCTCATCGAAATCACCAAGGACATCCTCAAGTTCAAGGACACGGACGGAGCGCCCCTGGTGGAGAAAATCAAGGACTACGCCGGCCAAAAGGGCACCGGGAAATGGACGGCCATTTCCGCGTTGGACTATGGCGTTCCCGTGACGCTTATCGGAGAGAGTGTGTTCTCACGTTGCCTGTCCAGTTTGTTCGATGAGCGACAGAAGGCCAGCCAGGTTTTACAAGGACCCAACCCGACCTACAAAGGTAAGGATACCACCTATTTCAATTTCAAAGATAAAGGTAATTCAGGATCTCCGATTCAACCTTGGGAGGAAGAGGGAAGAAGAGCAACCTAAGGAAGGAAGAGCCTTTCTTTATTCTTCAAAGGTAGATTCGTAGAAGCTTAACCTATCCTTTGAGGCATCCGCCCCTAAACCTAAGCCTCAGAGTGGGCTTTTGGTGTGTGTACCTTCAAAGGTAAGGGGAAGACGAATTGTGTGCCAGCTCATTACCTTTTACTTTTCATACGGTTTAGGTTTGCTATGACATGTGCATACTGCATACATTTAGAGTATTTTAGAGTGGCTAGTGGCCCTGAGAGAAAAAAAAAAAACACCCCTTGAAAAAATAAAAATATTCGCAAGTGTTCCGATCGAGTGACCTCTGGGTTAGGAGACCATGACCTTGACTCCTGAGGTTAGAGGTCAGCTGTTGCTCAGAATCCAATCAGTCATGAATTCATGATGTGTGATAGAAGATTATTTTCAAAGCTTGGTATTAGGATTAGGGAAGGGTCGAATGTGGATAAAATTGTGGTTTAATTTTCAAGTTATACTGAGAAGAAAACTCTATACCTCGGCTGAGATCGATCAAATGCTCTCCCGTTTGCCG
Source organism: Diaphorina citri (assembly GCF_000475195.1). Taxonomy (NCBI): domain Eukaryota; kingdom Metazoa; phylum Arthropoda; class Insecta; order Hemiptera; family Psyllidae; genus Diaphorina; species Diaphorina citri. Next base: position 228,040 of record NW_007377988.1, on the reverse strand, counting down.
GGCGAGAGTCTTGACCTATAGCTAGGGTGATTGCTTTGGGCTGACATTTGGTTTTGGCTACAAAAATTTCACGAGTGGATGCCCTTCGCACTCAACCTTTGATATTTGTTTAGCAAGGGAAATTTCAGGCTGGTATCCTGTTTGTTAAAGCCCCCCCAGCCAGACTAAGCTTGTGTACTCCCTGTTTAAAGTCCCCCAGCCAGACTAAGCTGGTATACTGCGATCAAGCGGGAAACCCCAATTTCTTGCGATCAAAAAGCAAGGTTCTAGATGGTTTCGGACTAACAGGATTTTTCACCGTCAATCCTCCCATTGGGGGAACGAAATTCTAAGCTTTGCCTTTTACGGCCATCATACATGACTGTCGTCTGTCACTAACTAACTAACTATGTAGTTCGAAACTACACCTATTCTGCTTGGGCACTCAAAGTGTTAAATGTCAAAGTGTTATCATTGCGTTGTACTTAACACAACGTTGTAACTACAAAATTATTTATTCCAATATTTATTAGGTCTTGTCTTGTTTTGTCTTTTCTCTTTTCTTGTGATCAAAAAGCAAGGTTCTAGATGGTTTCGGACTAACAGGATTTTTCACCGTCAATCCCCCCATTGAGGGAACGAAATTCCAAGCTTTGCTTTTTACGGCCATCATACATGACTGTCGTCTGTCACTAACTAACTAACTAACTATGTATGTAGTTCGAAACTACACCTATTCTGCTTGGGCACTCAAAGTGTTAAATGTCAAAGTGTTAGCATTGCGGTGTACTTAACACAACGTTATAACTACAAAATTATTTATTCCAATATTTATTAGGTCTTGTCTTGCTTCTTTGCCTTTTACGGCCATCATACATGACTGTCATCTGTCACTAACTATGTAGTTCGAAACTACACCTATTCTGCTTGGGCACTCAAAGTGTTATCATTGCGGTGTACTTAACACAACGTTATAACTACAAAATTATTTATTCCAATATCTATTAGGTCTTGTCTTGTTTTGTCTTTTCTACCTTTTTCGCCCCTTTTGAGGGGAAATCTGGTCTTGTTTAGTTCACTTATTTATACCTACTACTGGAAGTTAAATTGTATTTTCCTCTCGAAATTTCACCTCTTCTGAAGATCGATTCCACTCTTCTTCCTACGGTTTAGTAGAGGCGCTATCACGTCAAAAGAGGCGAAACGAATTTCAGAAGAGGAAAAATGCGAAAGGAAAACAAAAAAAAAAAAAAAAAAAAAAAAAAATATTACGTCCAAATAGGACGAACAAATCCCTAAAATCCACCTCTTAAAGTTTACATCTCTTAAGAAAGTTTTTTCCCTGTGGCTATGAAACATCTACACATATGTAGATTGCACTATTTCGATTTGTGCCATAGCAAGTCCATCTCGTACTACGTATGTCCCAGCCCACCTCTGTGGCTGAGTGGCCAAGAGCATTGAATCTCAACCTGTAGGTGCTACGTTCGAATACCGGCCAGGGCGGAAATTTTCTAACCAGATTTTTCCGTTCTTGGATAGGCATGGATGTAAAAGAATGTGCCTTGAAGTCATGCGAAAGAGGTGAGGTAAAAAAAAAAATGCATCGAACCTGAGACCTTCTGCATGGCACGCAAGCGGACTACCAGTAGTGGCCGTCTCCTCTTTAACTTACCATCTTCTCTAAACCAGGCCAGACTGCAGGGCGCAATTTTCCCCAGGGTCCCAATCAGACAGATCTGAGCCGCATGATTTTCCAACAGGGTCTCGTCGCCGAGAAACGTTTGGAATTGGAAGTAGGTCTTGTCCTGGATCTCCTTCTTTGTTTGATTCAACAGCAGGGACCCTGTAAACAATAATAATACGAGTACGTAAGTAAAGGCAAACATAGCCAGTCTATTTATTTAAATACCTTCATATTATGTAATTGCTGTTTATGAATTGATTAAATAATAAAATGAATAGATAAATGCCGTTTATTTGTGTCATTATATCACAACTTTGGTGCTCACTGCAGCATTTTAGGATTTTACAAACATCTCAAAAATCCAGAACCCAATGTTTATCTACCATGCTGGCACCGGTCACCGAGAAACGTTTGGAATTGGAAGTAGGTCTTGTCCTGGATCTCCTTCTTTGTTTGATTCAACAGCAGGGACCCTGTAAACAATAATAGTACGAGTACGTAAGTAAAGGCAAACATAGATTGATTAGCATAGCAAAAATTCAATTTATTAATCTGTACATTTTATGTTTGTCATTTTGCTTGTTCAATTGTTATTCATCATGTTTTGTAATTATTGTTAAATAAAAGTAATATTATTACCATTACCATTACCATAGCCAGTCTATTTATTTAAATACCTTTTTATATTATGTAATTGCTGTTTATGAATTGATTAAATAATAAAATGAATAAATAAATGCCGTTTATTTGTGTCATTATATCACAACTTTGGTGCTCACTGCAGCATTGTAGGATTTTACAAACATCTCAAAAATCCAGCACCCAATGTTTATACACCATGCTGGCACCGGTCGCTATGCGCATTTATATTGTACATAGCTACTCATTTTCCTCACGAGGCTGGGTAGGCCCCACAACAGCCAGCCACGGAATCAATCATTTGCATGATACAATTTTTTTTTGACTCTCCCACGAGCAAGGCGAGCGCAGTGACCACTACGCCATGGGAGCTAACTTATTATTATGTTATGGCGGTCTCTTCCTGATCCCTTGTGTGCCACGTCCGTTTTAGTTTAGGACTATTGCACTGCTGGGAGCTAACTAACTTAGTTTAATTAAATAAACTTGAGTATTTTGCCGAAAAAAACTCACCAAACACAGGCACGGTCGCAGTTTTAACGCTCACATCCGGATCACTGGATAGGGTGACCAGGGCCGGCACTATTTTGATCGTCAGGAGCGAGTCAGAGACTTGTGGTATAGTTTCTAGAATCAGCTGAGCTGTCACCACGCGCACTACAGGTCTCGCGTGAACCACGCCTGAAAAATAATAGGTAATAAACATGATTTCATAATCAAAAATATGTTTTTATTTACAAAAGTCGGGACATTGATCATTAGGCCATTTTCCTACGCGCGTCCCAATATTTTTCTGCAATGGAACTGCTGGCTTCCAAGGCTGGACAGGAATGTAGGTGTAGGTGTGCTTGGTTCATTGGAGAGTTAAGGGCACCTAAAAAATAAAATAATAATAATAATAATAGGACGTTTTCTTCTCCTCCTTTTCTTAATGGGTTTAGGGTCACTGTAGTAATGGGTTTAGTGTATAACTAATAACTACTAGGGTTTTTAGTGACGAAGGTTTTACCCTCGATTCGACGACAAGCCACCTGCCCCCTCACATTTACCTCAACCAGCTTGAGAAGGGCCGGGAAAAGCGAGAAGCAGGCGATTGCCCAGAGGGTCACCCATCCGAATACCAACCACGCGCAAGGTTGGTTAACTTTAATGATCCATTGGGAATTGGTGCATTCAACGAGCTATCGTCGCGCCGCGCCGCTGGCTGACTGACCCCAAAATACTTAATCAAGTAAAGAGGGACTTTGACGGTGCCTCTGAGGAATCGAACCAAGGACCTCCGCTTACCTTCCCAGAGAGCGGCTACCACGGTATCTTGGTATTGTGAAAATCGGGATAGTTCTCTGATGGTGTAGCTTAGGGAGTCAATAGGGGCACCACATAGGGCTAGACTGAACATGAAATGTTTGAGGAGAGACTGGAGTTCTTCTTGTACATCCTGAGGAGGGATAGAAACAAAGCCAATTTCAACAAGAAATAATGACTAGGGCAAGAGTCTGATCAATCTTCTTCTTCGTAGCCTTTTCCCACTTAAATGGGGTCGACGTTTCTTGTCAGTCCCTTCCAGGCAGCAATATTGTGCACCTCATATCCTGATGATTTTATTCTCAATCGAGTCTTGATTCACACAATCTTTCCACCTTTTCTTCGTCCTCCCTCTCACTTTCATTCTCTCAACTCTTTTCTCTACGTAGCCCTCATCTCTTCTTTGGCGCTCTAACCATGTATTAGTTATTAACTCAAGTTGTATCGAGTACTTCGTCAGTCAAGTGCAGTGACTTACAGGTGCAAATATCTTGAATGGGAAGGAAAAGTTTTTGTTGTTGTTGCTGCTGTAGTCAAAGTCGAAATCTTACCATGAATCTGCAGTTAGATTATGGAATTCTCTTCATAGGGATATAAGAGACTCACGAAGTCTAGGAGCATTCAAGACCTCCCTGGTGAAATATCTTAAAGGCTCACAGTGAAGGAAAAATTTAGTGGTTGGGTGGAAGAGCTCCTCTAGGAGAACCCTGCCACCTAAAAGAAAGCCATAAAAAATAATAATAAAAAAACTTGACCACTAGGCCATTCTTTCTAGTCAAGTTCAACCAAAGTTCCCAACCCATTTGCTCAAAGAAAATTCCCCAAAATCGAGCATCCATTTACATTCCTATGCCCTTCTCCTCTCACCTACCGTAAGTAACATCTTTCACTCACCGTCAATTCAACCAGCACACCAAGTACATACACAGGCAGTAGTATCATACTGGTCCACTCGGTTCGTACATTGGCCAGGGACTTTTCCAGCCGGTCTATCCGTTCTAGGAACAGGGGCCTCACCAGGGCCTGCGTTAGGTGGGGCCCGAACCCGGCGCAGAATGAACGAATCAGGGTGATGATGTAGGAGACGAGGGTGGGGTGATGAGAGACGGAAACAGACTCGGCGATATCCAGGAGTTGAGGCAAACTGTGGGAAAACAAAAATATTAGTTTAATCCGCGGGTTCGATTCCCACCCGGGGTGGATTTTATCCTGAAGGTAAAAAAAAAATGAGTGTTTCACCGCCGTTTTTATTTCGTAGCAATGAAACAACTGCTACGTTAGACGCATGTGGTCTGTATCGTAGCACGCCTCTCATCAGATGGGCGAGACACAATACTACCCATTTAGGTGCTGGGTCAACACGAGAACACCAGAAAGTAACCGTTTAAATATTTGAATCGCAATCGAAAAAAGAGTACAAACTCCAAACACAGGGGGTGCACATGTGTAGCCCGCACGTAGCAGCGAGATAGGATTTCCTTTTGAAATGCTTCGGGGAAATTTCTGAAAGTAGAAGAAGATGAGTGACTGAGTCAGCGAGTGAGTAAGTAAAAGGTTTAAAAAAATTGGATCAAAAGTCTCTTTGATTCAAAACTGGACAAATTTGCTCTAATGTAGTAAGAAAAGATCACTTTGAAAATAGAACATTGGAACGAATTTATTTTGTGTAGACTCACCAGAGTGAAAACCAAGACTGAGGATTGAATCAATTCACTCTAGCCAATATTGGATATTGGAAAACCGAAATACACTGGTTCGAAACCACCATCATACACAACAAAATTAGGGCAAAAGTTTAGATAAAGATCATTATTTTCAGGAATTTAGTTTTCGGCCTAAGTCCATCAAACTTTGCAGAGAGGTTCTTTCTAAAATGTAAATCAAAAGTCTCCTTGGGACCAACCTCGAGAAATGTACGGCTCGGCCGCTATGCAAGACTTTAGGTTGTGAAAAAGCTCAAAAATGTTCACTCTTCTCAGCACTTTAGTCTTCGGCCCAAGTCAATCAAACTTTGCAGAGAGGTTCTTTATAAAATGTAAATCAAAAGTCTCCTTGGGACCAACCTCGAGAAATGTACGGCTCGGCCGCTATTCAAGACTTTAAACAAGACAATGTATTCTATTCTTTACTGTCCTATCTTATAATAGGGTGAGTAATGTATATTTTTACTTACCTGTGACAGCAAGCCAATCAAACTTTGCAGAGAGGTTCTTTATAAAATGTAGATCAAAAGTCTCCTTGGGACCAACCTCGAGAAATGTACGGCTCGGTCGCTATTAAAGGCTTTAGGTTTTGAAAAAGCTTAAAAATGTACACTCTTCTCAGGACTTTAGTTTTCCGCCCAAGCCAATCAAACTTTGCAGAGAGGTTCTTTATAAAATGTAAATCAAAAGTCTCCTTGGGACGAACCTCGAGAAATGTACGACTCGCCCGCTTTCAAGACTTTAAACAAGATAATGTATTCTCTTCTTTACTGTCCTCTCTTATAATAGGGAGAGTAATGTATATTTTTACTTACCTGTGACATAGTGCATTACTAATGACGTCATCACGAGTGTCAGGTGTATGTGTTGTGACGTAGGATACGCGAGTCCAATCATTATCATTCAGACTGGAATGGTCATCTCCTCCCACATCCAATGATAATCTGGGGAGCGAAAGAGAAACACATTATTTACTCTGGCTCGGGAACATTTTTGAGCTTTTTGAAAAGCTAAAGTCTTGAATAGCGACCGAGCCGTACAGTCATCTCCTCCCACATCCAATGATAATCTGGGGAGCGAAAGAGAAACACATTATTTACTCTGGCTCGGGAACATTTTTGAGCTTTTTCAAAACTAAAGTCTTGAATAGCGACCGAGCCGTACCTTTCTCGAGGTTGGTCCCGAGGAGAGTTTTGATCTACATTTTATAAAGAACCTCTCTACCAAGTTTGATTGACTTGGGCCGAAAACTAAAATCCTGAGAAGAGTGAACATTTTCGAGCTTTTTCAAAACTAAAGTCTTGCATAGCGACCGAGCAGTACCTTTCTCGAGGTTGGTCCCAAGGAGAGTTTTGATCTACATTTTATAAAGAACCTCTCTACCAAGTTTGATTGACTTGGACCGAAAAATAAATTCCTGAGAAGATTGAACATTTTTGGGCTTTTTCAAAACTAAAGTCTTGCATAGGGGCCGAGCCGTACATTTCTCGAGGTTGGTCCAGAGGTCATCTCTACTACGTCACGAGATACGTCGCTTAGGCCCGTCATTAATAATTCCTCACACTGAAATCAAAAAGAAAGTTTTAATTTTAGGAGAGTGAAAACCTAAAGAACTAAAAGCATCATCGACAAAAAATTTGCAATCATATATCGATTGCAAATTTACTGTCTGGTGTTTTCGTGTTAACCCAGCACCTAAATGGGAAGTATTGTGTCTCTTATCGCCCATCTGATGGGAGGCATACATCATGCTACGACACAGACCACATTAGTCTAATGTAGCAGTTGTTTCATTGCTACGAAATAAAAACGGCGATGAAACACTCATCTTTTTTTTTCTTTTAAGCGTGTCATTGCTTCAAAGTGTTCAAGGCACTTACCTGCACATACTTATCCACATCATCAACAAACGTAACAGTGAGCGCAAGCGATTTGACAACACTGGCGCGCACCAGCGCATCCCTGTCCTGCAAGAGTAGCTGCTGTAGAATTGGCAACACGTACATTGCGCGCGCCGCCGGCCGGACGTGCGGCCCGAAGGCGGCGCAAATTTCCGCCACGAGAAGGCGCCGGTCGAGGTATTTGGACCCGAGGAGTTCCCATAGGGGCGCGAGAAGTTCTGCCTCTGTCGTCTCCAGGTCGGGGGAGTGCTTTAGAATGGAGTGCAGACCTGTGGGAAGTGATGTTTTCAACTTATTGTTTCATTGCCAATTTTCACGAGTACCTAGATGTTTTCTTTAAAATAAATTGAACAAAAGGACAATGTTCAATTGACCAAATGGAGTGTGCCTGAATACATGTGATGTGTTCCAAATTTCATTCTATTTCAGTCCAAGTTTTTTTTTCCAAGGGGTTTGATAGATGGAACTGTAACTGTCAAGGTCTTATCGTCCAGAAATGTCGGGGGAGTGCTTTAGAATGGAGTGCAGACCTGTGGGAAGTGATGTTTTCAACTTATTGTTTCATTGCCAATTTTCACGAGTACCTAAATGTTTTCTTTGAAATAAACTGAACAAAAGGGCAAGGTAAACCCTTGGGTTCAATTGACCAAATGAAGTGTGCCTGAATACATGTGATGTGTTCCAAATTTCAATCTATTTGGATCTAACTTATGGCCAGGGCCACAATCGGAGTTTAAACCTAGTCTAAGTTTTTTTTTTTTCTTTTTTTCAAGAGGTTTGATAGATGGAACTGTAACTGTCAAGGTCTTATCGTCCCGAAATCGAAGAGAGAAGGAAAACAGGATAGGAGAAAGCCAGCCGTTCCAAGAACGAATATTATCCGTTCAGGATAAAATCCGCCCCGAGCGGTAATCGAATCCGCGGCCTAGCACTTACAAAGCAGACGCGTTCCAAGAACGAATATTATCCGTTCAGGATAAAATCCGCCCCGAGCGGTAATCGAATCCGCGGCCTAGCACTTACAAAGCAGACGCGCTACCCTCCAAGCTAACTAGGCTGGCTGATAAACCACTTTGGAAAGCACAGTAGCTCTGCACACCGCCAATGATATACTGTGTTGAATAGAATATACCTTGTTTATCCTGCTCGAATGAGACTAAAAAGTCCCTTTACCCCAGCAGTCTAAACAAGGTCTCGTGTATTTTATGGGTTTAACATAATACAATACACAACCTCAGTGGTGTAGTGGTTAGCACGGTGGACTCTAGATTTGGAGGTTGGTGGTTCGAGTCCAAGTCAAGTCATAGAATTTAGCGTAGTTTATCAAAGGACATTTGTGACAAGCATTTAATGCTCAACACAATTAAAATTCCTAAAACAGGATAGGAGAAAGCCAGCCGTTCCAAGAACGAATATTATCCGTTCAGGATAAAATCCGCCCCGAGCGGTAATCGAATCCGCGACCTAGCGCTTACAAAGCTGACGCGCTACCCTCCAAGCTAACTAGGCTGGCTGATAAACCACTTTGGGAAGCACAGTAGCTCTGCACACCGCCAATGATATACTGTGTAGAATAGAATATACCTTGTTTATCCTGCTCGAATAAGACTAAAAAGTCCCTTACCCCAGAAGTCTAAACAAGGTCTCATGTATTTTATGGGTTTAACATAATACAATACATAATGTTTACAACAGACCTTGCAACAGATTGTTTACTGTCTCTTACCGGCTACGATGATTTTCCTCTCAGCCTCATTTGGTCTCTTCTTAGTATTGAATAGGACTTGTATGAGTGTTTCCCTCTGGGCGGGATCCGAGTGTAACAGAATAGTGGCCAAGAGCAAAGGAAACAGATCCTGTGAGGAAAAAAGCAAACCAAATATAGGAAATTGTTGACTAAATACTCTTTAGGGATGACCTATTCATTTCGGGGCAAACTTTAGATCGGAGTTGGGTTTTTGGGTCACAAGGAGGCTATTCAATATGAACTAGTGTAACAGAATAGTGGCCAAGAGCAAAGGAAACAGATCCTGTGAGGAAAAAAGCAAACCAAATATAGGAAATTGTTGACTAAATACCCTTTAGGGATGACCTATTCATTTCGGGGCAAACTTTAGATCGGAGTTGGGTTTTTGGGTCACTAGGAGGCTATTCAATATGAACAACCCTTTAGGGATGAACTATTCATTTTGGGGCAAAATTTAGGTCGGAGTTGGGTTTTTGGGTCACTAGGAGGCTATTCAATATGAACTTTTTTTTTTATATTAGCAGTTTTACAGTAACGTTAAAACCTTTGGAAAGCAACAGGTTACCCTATATGAACTCTTTTTTTATATTAGCAGTTTTACAGTAACGTTAAAACCTTTGGAAAGCAACAAGTTACCCGATTTTATCCTGAACGTATAAGGTTCGTTCTCGGAACGGCTGGCTTTCTTGGATCCTGTCTTCCTTCTCTCTTCGAGTTAGAGACGATAAGACCTTAGCAGTTACAGTTCCCTCTGTCAAACATATTTTTTTAACAACTACCTTGTAAGCACTAGGTCATGGGTTTGATTCCCATTCTGGGCAGAAAAAACTCTAATTTTATTGTCGTCCTGGTCATTAGTCTTGCTTCATTCAAGAGTTAAATATAAACCAAGTTTAAACTCAAATTCCAGTTTCAAAAAAAAAAAAAGTTATTGCTTTTGGTTACTCACGTCATTTTGGCTTTGGTGTATCACAGTTTTGGTGACGAGGTCGAGGAACATTGGCGGCGTTAGGTGACCCTCACTCGAGTCCAGCTCTAAACACAGAGGGTGCACATGTGTAGCCCGCACGTAGCAGCGAGATAGGATTTCCTTTTGAAATGCTTCGGGGAAATTTCTGAAAATAGAAGAAGATGAGTGACTGAGTCAGCGAGTAAAAGGTTAAAAAAAATTGGATCAAAAGTCTCTTTGATTCAAAACTGGACAAATTTGCCAGCCAAACCGCAAGCACGTAGCAGCGAGATAGGATTTCCTTTTGAAATGCTTCGGGGAAATTTCTGAAAATAGAAGAAGATGAGTGACTGAGTCAGCGAGTGAGTAAGTAAAAGGTTAAAAAAACAATTTTGGATCAAAAGTCTCTTTGATTCAAAACTGGACAAATTTGCCAGCCAAACCGCAAATTAGGGCAAAAGTTTAGAAAAAGATCATTATTTTCAGGAATTTAGTTTTCGGCCCAAGTCAATCAAACTTTGCAGAGAGGTTTTTTTATAAAATGTAGAAGTCAATCAAACTTTGCAGAGAGGATCTTTATAAAATGTAGATCAAAAGTCTCCTTGGGACCAACCTCGAGAAATGTACGGCTCGGCCGCTATGCAAGACTTTAGGTTGTGAAAAAGCTCTTTTTTTTTTTTTTTTTTTAAAAAAAAGGTCAGTGGGACTCAATCCGTTGAGTGCCTTTTTTCCCAAGAAGTTTGATAGGGGTGGATCGAGTGGATTGGAACACATCACATGCCTTCAGGCACACACAGACCACATGCGTCTAATGTAGCAGTTGTTCCATTGCTACGAAATAAAACTGCGGTGGAACACTCATCTTAAAAAAAAAAAAAAATCATGACAGGAAATAATGCTACTTCCCTTGGTGGCCAAGTACTCAAGGGTGTTACTTTTCCTTTTCCATGGCAGACAACAGTGACCTAACTTTTACTTTTCAATCTTTTCATACATTAGGTTGATCTAGAATCTAGAGACCTGTACACATTGTGACCTTGTACCCCTGTCCTCAATTCTAGCAGATAACTAACTGATACGGAAACAACTTGGCCAGAACGATTACCAAGACATATTGTGATCTGTAATCGCGTAATCCGTGACTCACAATCTGGCAATGTTAATAGAGGGGATTTTTTTCTAGAGGTTTGACAGGGGGAACTGCAATTGCTCAGGTCTTATCGTCCCGAAATCGAAGAGAGAAGAAGACAGGATAGGAGAAAGCCAGCCTTTCCGAGAACGAATATTATCCTTTCAGGACAAAATCCGCCCCGGGCGGGAATCAAACCCGAGGCCTAGCACTTACAAGGCAGACGTGCTACCAACCAAGCTAACCTAGGCTGGCTAATAGAGAAAAACCAGTTCTTCTATAGCAGTAGGTATCGGCGATGTCCTCTGTGTCCTCAAAGAAATGAATGCTGACCATCTCTTGGTGTGCTCAGCCCTTATAAATTCACAAGACATCTCCGGAAACTTTATCAAATATGTACCAATAAAAATTCCATATTTCCATACTTTTTCGGTCCAAATTTTCGTTTCTTTTTAATGGTCAGATATCAAGGGGGTTTAGGGGGACAATAATAATATGAAGGGGATGTAGGGGGGCATCATTAGTAAACCACTGAGTAAACCTCATTAGTGGTTAATAGAGACGAGAGGGTCGATTCATGGAATATAACCTTGACTTGGAAATGACTTTGACTCGTAACTTAATGACCTATAAGTCTAACAACAATCTACTTAAGAACCTCTACCTCTACGGAGTCTAAGGAACAGAGCTTAGATTGTACTTTTACTTTTGTTTGAAATTAACATAGATCCAGGATCAGGATATTTGTACAAAGAATACAATACATCATCTTGTTTCTTCTTTTTCTTCGCCTTTTCCCGTGTACCTACAGACGGGGGTCGGCGCTGCTGTTGTTGTAGAAGCTTTAGCCGAATAGTGATGGCAGAATAAAGAAAAGACATCTTTTTATATCAGCCATACACTGAGGTGATGGTCTCTAACCATGTTTAATTGGCTCGTCCTAGTAAAGTTACTGTGGGTAGGCGGGTACCTCAAACAGAGTCCCCTGCCGACCTACAAGGATGGACGAATTTAGGGTCTCCAATTTACCCTTCAAAGGGGAGGACTTTGAGGAGAATGTAGGGACCAAAGGTACGAGATTATTATACATACATCGTTCCGCTTAGTCTGCGGGTCGATGTATGAAACCTCTCCACCATATTTTATATCTATATCGCTCGTTATTCTCCACATCCATCCAATCCACTCCTCTATCCTTGATATCCTTTCTTAAATGTACGAGATTGTAGGATTTAAGCCTTGTGTTTTCTTCTCCCACAGGTATGTCCCACGACGAAATGTCCGCCGTGTTCGAGGACTGGAACAAGGGCGAGCTCGACTCCTTCCTCATCGAAATCACCAAGGACATCCTCAAGTTCAAGGACACGGACGGAGCGCCCCTGGTGGAGAAAATCAAGGAGCCTTGTGTTTTCTTCTCCCACAGGTATGTCCCACGACGAAATGTCCGCCGTGTTCGAGGACTGGAACAAGGGTGAGCTCGACTCCTTCCTCATCGAAATCACCAAGGACATCCTCAAGTTCAAGGACACGGACGGAGCGCCCCTGGTGGAGAAAATCAAGGACTACGCCGGCCAAAAGGGCACCGGGAAATGGACAGCCATTTCTGCGTTGGACTATGGCGTTCCCGTGACGCTTATCGGAGAGAGTGTGTTCTCACGGTGCCTCTCGAGTTTGTTCGATGAGCGACAGAAGGCCAGCCAGGTTTTGCAAGGACCCAACCCGACCTACAAAGGTAAGGATACCACCTATTTCAATTTCAAAGATAAAGGTAATTCAGGATCTCCGATTCAACCTTCTTTAGAGTGGCTAGTGGCCCTGAGAGAAAAAAAAACACCCCTTGAAAAAATGAAAATATTCGCAAGTGTTCCGATCGAGTGACCTCTGGGTTAGGAGACCATGACCTTGACTCCTGAGGTTAGAGGTCAGCTGTTGCTCAGAATCCAATGAGTCATGAATTCATGATGTGTGATAGGAGATTATTTTCAAAGCTTGGTATTAGCCAGCCTAGTTAGCTTAGTTGGTAGTGCGTCTGTCTTGTAAGCGCTAGTCCGCGGGTTCGATTCCCGCCCGGGGCGGACTTTATCCTGATGGGATAATGTTCGTTCTCGGAACGGCTGGCTTTCTCCTATCCTGTCTCCAGCCTAGTTAGCTTAGTTGGTAGTGCGTCTGTCTTGTAAGCGCTAGTCCGCGGGTTCGATTCCCGCCCGGGGCGGACTTTATCCTGATGGGATAATGTTCGTTCTCGGAACGGCTGGCTTTCTCCTATCCTGTCTTCCTTCTCTCTCCGATTTCGGGACGATAAGACCTTAGCAGTTACAGTTCCCTCTGTCAAACCTCTTAAAAAAAAGCTTGGTATTAGGGAAGGGTCGAATGTGGATAAAATTGTGGTTTAATTTTCAAGTTATGCTGAGAAGAAAACTCTATACCTCGGCTGAGATCGATCAAATGCTCTCCCGTTTGCCGGGCGAGAGTCTTGACCTATAGCTAGGGTGATTGCTTTGGGCCAGTTTGGGCTGACACTTGGTTTTGGCTACAAAAATTTCACGAGTGGATGCCCTTCACACTCAACCTTTGATATTTGTTTAGCAAGGGAAATTTCAGGCTGGTATCCTGTTTGTTAAAGCCCCCCAGCCAGACTAAGCTTGTCTACTCCCTGTTTAAATTCCCCCGGCTAGACTAAGCTGGTCTACTCCCTGTTTAAATTCCCCCGGCCAGACTAAGCTGGTCTACTCCCTGTTTAAATTCCCCCAGCCAGACTAAGCTGGTCTACCCCCTGTTTAAGGTCCCCCAGCCAGACTATTTCCTTACCTCAGTCCAGGTAACATATAGGTGGTTATAGTATTAGGTGATAGAGAAGTATACAGGACATTGGAGAATGCATCTAATAAGGCTAGCAGTACGTCTTGTTTTCTGGTGGAAGATTGAAGCAAACACAGGGATGATGCCCACGAACACAGTTGTGGCGCTATGGCTGTGAAAGACGAGATGGAAACATGAGTTTTAGTCAGTACAGTTGATTGAAAAGATGGGATAGAATTAATAGAATATTAATGGGGGCACGGTTGGTCCAGTGGTAACGCGCTTGCTTGCCAAGAACACAGTTGTGGCGCTATGGCTGTGAGAGACGAGATGGAAACATGAGTTTTAGTCAGTACAGTTGATTGAAAAGATGGGATAGAATTAATAGAATATTTATTTATTACGTCCGAATAGGACGTATCCCTACAAATCCCTAAAATCCACCTCTTAAAGTTTACATCTCTTAAGAAAGTTTTTTCCCCGTGGCTATGAAACATCTACACATATGTAGATTGCACTATTTCGATTTGTGCCATAGCAAGTCCATCTCGTACTAGGTATGTCCCAGCCCATCTCTGTGGCTGAGTGGTCAAGAGCATTGAATCTCAACCTGTAGGTGCTACGTTCGAATACCGGCCAGGGCGGAAATTTTCTAACCAGAGTTTTCCGTTCTTGGATAGGCATGGATGTAAAAGAATGTGCCTTGAAGTCATGCGAAAGAGGTGCCGAGGTACAATAAAAAAAAATAATAATAATAATAATTAAAAAAAAAATGCATCGAACCTAGGACCTTCTACATGGCACGCAAGCGGACTACCAGTAGTGGCCGTCTCCTCTTTAACTTACCATCTTCTCTAAACCAGGCCAGACTGCAGGGCGCAATTTTCCCCAGGGTCCCAATCAGACAGATCTGAGCCGCATGATTTTCCAACAGGGTCTCGTCGCCGAGAAACGTTTGGAATTGGAAGTAGGTCTTGTCCTGGATCTCCTTCTTTGTTTGATTCAACAGCAGGGACCCTGTAAACAATAATAGTACGAGTACGTAAGTAAAGGCAAACATAGATTGAATATAAGGGACCCTATTTTAGTGGGTATTGCTTTTACATGCGTTTTAAAAATTGGTAGGTATATGTTTTTTCCTCCCCATCATTGTATGGTTTTTCCAAGGCTGATTCATTTGACTTATGGTACTGGCGCGGGCATTTTAGTAAGCGTAATGATAATTAGTCTCACTAGTAGACCTAGAAGAAAAGGAGGTTAAAACAGATAATGAAGGGGCCACTAACCTTTGTACCGGTGTGGAAGGGACCGGCCTATGTCCGGCCCTGGAAGAAAAGGAGGTTAAAACAGATAATGAAGGGGCCACTAACCTTTGTACCGGTGTGGAAGGGACCGGCCTATGTCCGGCCCTGGATTCCGCCTCCTTAATCATGCCCCTGAGTGTCTCCAATTGACCAGGCACCAGATCAGTACAGGGGACTTCCAGCTGTCTGTGAATCAGGACGAGAAATAAAGATCATTGAATTATAAAGGAATTTTGATTGTGTTAAGCATAAATGCTTGTCACAAATGTCGTTCCCTGTTTAATATATGTACCATACCTACTACGCTAAATTTTATGACTTGACTTGGACTCGAACCACGTTCCTAAAGATTCAAAGTCACCGTGCTAACCACTGCACCACTGAGTTTGAGATCAAATTATAAAGGATTATTATCACAGTTTTATAAAGGACGGGTGAGCCAGCCTAGTTAGCTTGGAGAGTAGCGCGTCTGCCTTGTAAGCGCTAGGTCGCGGGTTCGATTGCGCCCCGGGCGTATTTTATCCTGAACGGATAAAGTTCGTTCTCGGAACAGCTGACTTTCTTCTATCCTGTCTTCCTTCTCTCTTCGATTTCGGGACGATAAGACCTTACCAGTTGTTACAGTTCCCTCTATCAAAGTTCTTTAAAAAAAAAAACTATTGGCACTGACAGGTCTTTCCGGAACCGCAGAGTGTGGGTTCGAGTCTGGTGTGAGATCTCTCTCTCTTTTATGTCCACTGAAATAATAAATCATAAAGTTAACTTTGTCCAGTCAAAAAAAAAATAAAGAAATAAAATAAATTGGCCAGATATACATAGGATAATAAATAACCTTGCTCTGAATATGTTGCAATAACCTCGTCTGTGTGACACCTATATTAATATAGTCATATTCTGGTATCTAATCCATTATAATCTAGCCTGAGGTTAGACTGAGTCACTGAGTTAAATTCAACACTACTCCATCTTACTACTTACTATTAATACAATCGGTTCCCAACAGGTGGTCCGCGGAGTTTTTCGTCAGCCTCTCAATCAGGCCTATTAGGGTGATTGTTTTATTTTGTTTTTGGCTAGGTAAGTAAAACTTGTTTTAGGATGTTGTTAAACTTCTTTGTGTAATTTAATAGAGATTTCTTTTGTTTTTTGTCTTTTTTTACTTTTCTTCCGCCGCTGGCTGACTGACCCAAAAATACTTAATCAAGTAAAGAGGTACTTTGACGGTGCCTCTGAGGAATCGAACCAAGGACCTCCGCTTACCTTCCCAGAGAGCGGCTACCACGGCGTCTTGGTATTGTGAAAATCGGGATAGTTCTCTGATGGTGTAGCTTAGGGAGTCAATAGGGGCCCCACATAGGGCTAGACTGAACATGAAATGTTTGAGGAGAGACTGGAGTTCTTCTTGTACATCCTGAGGAGGGATAGAAACAAAGCCAATTTTAACAAGTGATTATGACTAGGGCAAGAGTCTGATCAATCTTCTTCTTCGTAGCCTTTTCCCATTTAAATAGGGTCGACGTTTTTTGTCAGTCTCTTCCAGGCAGCTTTATTGTGCACCTCATATCCTGATGATTTTTTTCTCAGCAAAGTCTTGATTCACACAATCTTTCCACCTTTTCTTCAGCCTCCCTCCCACTTTCATTCTCTCAACTCTTTTCTCTACGTAGCTCTCATCTCTTCTTTGGCGCTCTAACCATGTATCAGTTATTAACTCAAGTTGTGTCGAGTACTTCGTCAGTCAAGTGCAGTGACGTACATGCGCAAATATCTTAAATGGGAAGGAAAAGTTTTTGTTGTTGTTGCTGCTGTAGTCAAAATCTTACCATGTATCTGCAGTTAGATTATGGAATTCTCTTCATAGGGATATAAGAGACTCACAAAGTCTAGGAGCATTCAAGACCTCCCTACATATTGTGACCTTGTACCCCTGTCCTCAATTCTAGCAGATAATTAACTGATACGGAAACAACTTGGCTGGAACGATTACCAAGACATATTGTGATCTGTAATCGCGTAATCCGTGACTCACAATTTCTAGAGGTTTGACAGGGGGAACTGCAACTGCTCAGGTCTTATCGTCCCGAAATCGAAGAAAGAAGAAGACAGGATAGGAGAAAGCCAGCCGTTCCGAGAACGAACATTATCCTTTCAGGACAAAATCCGCCCCGGGCAGGAATCGAACACACGACCTAGCACTTACAAAACAGACGTGCTTCCAACCAAACTAACTAGGCTAGCTCTAATAGCTTTTTTTGAACAGTAAAAAGCTTTTTCTTTAGAGGGTTGACAGAGGGAACTGCAACTGCTCAGGTCTTATCGTCCCGAAATCGAAGAGAGAAGAAGACAGGATAGGAGAAAGCCAGCTGTTCCGAGAACCATTATCCTTTCAAGACAAAATCCGCCCCGGGCGGGAATCAAACCCGAGGCCTAGCGCTTACAAGGCAGACGTGCTACCAGCCAAGCTAACCTAGGCTGGCTAATAGAGAAAAACCAGTTCTTCTATAGCAGTAGGTATCGGCGAAAAATCTAAACCACTTCATGGACCGCGAAGAAGACAGGTTAGGAGAAAGCCAGCCTTTCCGAGAACGAACATTATCCTTTCAGGACAAAATCCGCCCCGGGCGGGAATCAAACCCGAGGCCTAGCGCTTACAAGGCAGACGTGCTACCAACCAAGCTAACCTAGGCTGGCTAATAGAGAAAAACCAGTTCTTCTATAGCAGTAGGTATCGGCGAAAAATCAAAACCACTTCATGGACCTCGTTTGCATACAAATCAAGGAAATTCAGATTTGCACTACCAAGTAGATTACTTGATTACAGTAAAGGAGAAAAATGCTTAGAAGATGAAAATTTCTGGTATTGCATTGAAGGCATTAGATTAGAGTTGTGAATCGCATGCAAAATAAAAGAGAATGTGCAACATGTTCTGAACTTGAGTGTCAGGAACCTTCAATCTCTTGTAGCTGGCGTAGGTGGAACCTCTAAACCTTAAACCGCTTCAAGCTATTCTAATTAATAGCATGTACATTTGTAGCTATGAATTGGGATCAATATTCAAATTGCATGTTTCATGTTAGATACATACAAGTAGCTATTTTATAAGGACAGTAAAAAAATGTCACGTCAAAAGAGGCGAAACGAGTTTCAGAAGAGGGAAAAATGCGAAAGGAAAATCCGACTTTGTTTAAAGCTAGCTGTAAGCTCTCTGTTTTGTCTACAAAAAAAAGTTTATTTATTTCAAAATGAAGGAAAATAAAAATCTTTTCCTACGGTTTAGTAGGGGCGCTATCACTATCACGTCAAAAGAGGCGAAACGAGTTTCAGAAGAGGGAAAAATGCGAAAGGAAAATCCGACTTTGTTTAAAGCTAGCTCTAAGCTCTCTGTTTTGTCTACAAAAAAGTTTATTTATTTCAAAATGAAGGAAAATAAAAATCTGATATTTATTTTTATTTATTATGAAAATCTAAAATGAATCCCGTCTCTATTTTTATTCCCGTAGGTTTGACATTTTATATCCTGTAGTGTGTAGCGTGTAGCATATAAGGGACCCTATTTTAGTGGGTATTGCTTTTACATGCGTTTTAAAAATTGGTAGGTATATGATTTTTCCTCCCCGTCATTTTATGGTTTTACCAAGGCTGATTCATTTGACTTATGGTACTGGCGCGGGTATTTTAGTAAGCGTAATGATAATTAGTGTCACTAGTAGGCCTAGAAGAAAAGGAGGTTAAAACTGATAATGAAGGGGTCACTTACCTTTGTACCGGTGTGGAGGGGACTGGCCTATGTCCGGCCCTGGATTCCGCCTCCTTAATCATTCCTCTGAGCGTTTCCAATTGACCAGGCACCAGATCAGTACAGGGGACTTCCAGCTGTCTGTGAATCAGGACGAGAAATAAAGATCATTGAATTATAAAGGGCTTGGTTGGTAGTGCATCTGCCTTGTAAGCACTAGGTCACGGGTCCCATTCCCGCCCGGGGCGTATTTTATCCTAAACAGATGATGTTATTTCTCGGAACGGCTGGCTTTCTCCTATCCTGTCTTCCTTCTCTCTTGAATTTCGGGCCGATCAGACCTTAGTAGTTACAGTTCCCTCTATCAAACCTCTTCAACATATAAAAAAAAGGAAAGAGAGAGTTTTAATATCAATTACATAGTTGGTTTAATGGCCATCATAAAAAAGGATTATTTTGTGTTCTCTTGTTTA
Organism: Diaphorina citri; assembly: GCF_000475195.1. Lineage (NCBI taxonomy): Eukaryota > Metazoa > Arthropoda > Insecta > Hemiptera > Psyllidae > Diaphorina > Diaphorina citri. The sequence goes on along the minus strand of NW_007377988.1, from coordinate 208,688 downwards.
CCCAGCTCCTGTATGGGAAGTATTGTGTCTCTTCTCACCCATCTGATGGGAGGCAGACTATGGGATACCTAGACATGCCATGTCTGTTATTTCATTGATACGAAATAAAAACTGCGATAATTCGTTTAAAAAAAAAAAAAAAAAAAAAAAAAAAAAAAAAAAAATACCAAGATTCATTTAGGATTTCCTAGCGATAAAGGGACCTAAATGATCCTCTCTAAAGCGCTCTTACCTTCACTTGACTAGATATCAGTTGCATCAACTTGACTAGGAAGTGATACCAAGATTCATTTAGAATTTCCTGGCGATAAAGGGACCTAAATGATCCTCTCTAAAGCGCTCTTACCTTCACTTGACTAGATATCAGTTGCATCAACTTGACTAGGAAGTGAGATTGTAATCTGCGCAGGTCTAAAGACCACTTTGCCATAACTGGGAGAAGGAGTTGTGACGTCATCTCTACTACGTCACGAGATACGTCGCTTAGGCCCGTCATTAATAATTCCTCACACTGAAATCAAAAAGAAAGTTTTAATTTTACGAGAGTGAAAACCTAAAGAACTTTTTTTGGGAGTTTGTCGATTCCCCGATATCATACCAATCCCCGTCAAAATGGAAAGCCAGAAAGGAATGCCGCAATTCTCCAGATAGCTACAAGTTACAGGTGCATTCTCCGCGGTTAGGTCCCGGGTTCGAAAAGCATCATCGACAAAAAATCATATTTCGATTGCAAATTTACTTTCTGGTGTTCTCGTGTTGACCCAGCACCTCAATGTGAAGTATTGTGTCTCTTATCGCCCATCTGATGGGAGGCATACATCATGCTACGACACAGACCACATTAGTCTAATGTAGCAGTTGTTTGAAGCCAGAAAGGAATGCTTAAATTCCCCAGATAGCTACAAGTTACAGGTCCATTCTCCGCGGTTAGGTCCCAGGTTCGAAAAGCATCATCGACAAAAAATTTGCAATCATATTTCGATTGCAAATTTACTTTCTGGTGTTCTCGTGTTGACCCAGCACCTAAATGGGACGTATTGTGTCCCTTATCGCCCATCTGATGGGAGGCATACATCATGCTACGACACAGACCACATTAGTCTAATGTAGCAGTTGTTTCATTGCTACGAAATAAAAACGGCGATGAAACACTCATCTTTTTTTTAAGCGTGTCATTGCTTCAAAGTGTTCAAGGCACTTACCTGCACATACTTATCCACATCATCAACAAACGGAACAGTGAGCGCAAGCGATTTGACAACACTGGCCCGCACCAGCGCATCCCTGTCCTGCAAGAGCAGCTGCTGTAGAATTGGCAACACGTACATTGCGCGCGCCGCCGGCCGGACGTGCGGCCCGAAGGCGGCGCAAATTTCCGCCACGAGAATCTAGAGGTTTGACAGGGGGAACTGCAACTGCTCAGGTCTTATCGTCCCGAAATCGAAGAGCGAAGAAGATCATTTTCCTACGCGCGTCCCAATATTGGCTTCCAAGGCTGGACACTCTGGACAGGAATGTGGGTGTAGGTGTGCTTGGTTCATTGGAGAGTTAAGGGCACCTAAAAAATAAAATAATAATAATAGGACGTTTTCTTCTCCTCCTTTTCTTAATGGGTTTAGGGTCACTGTAGTAATGGGTTTAGGGTCACTGTAGTAATGGATTTAGTGTATAACTAGGGTTTTGAGTGACGGAGGTTTTACCCTCGATTCGACGACAAGCCACCCGCCCCCTCACATTTACCTCAACCAGCTTGAGAAGGGCCGGGAAAAGCGAGAAGCAGGCGATTGCTTTCTTCAGTTACATATTTTTTTTCTTCTTCTTTATTGTTATTTCCTTTAATTTATTATGTTATGGCTGTCCATGAATTGTAAATAAATATACTTGAGTATTTTGTTGAAAAAAAAAAAAAAAA